>NW_026866400.1:0-35000 GCF_026571515.1 Ruditapes philippinarum
CTTCTATATGTATTCATTCAAATAGCCCCGAAGAAACAATTTTCCAACATAATCGTCAGAAAATAAACTCGTATAAAAGGTAATGGAATATTATCCAACAGAACGGACAGGTACCAATCGTTTCGTATGAGGTTTAAAAGATAGGGGAATTATTCCTCTAAGTCAGCGAACCCTATCTCTCTCTGAGCATGTAAATTTGTTGTCGAAAAAGTGGTTTTAGGTGGACCCCCGGAAAAAGGACATCTGGAATTTCCTTTTTTATTCTGGAACGCATTTATAGTTATTTTTATATGATTTTTTTTTTTCAAAAATAAGTCTTATCCAATTTGTTAACTTCCTTGGCCAAGGTGAATATATGTAAATGTGCGTATTATAAACTGATGCAATACATTTGTGTCTTTTTGTAAATAATAAAATCATTTTCTGCTTCTGCGGTATCTAACCAAAAATATGTTGCACTGTCAAATGAGCATATTTCTATATAGATAATGCAGTTATGTGACATGCAGCTGTTTTAAACGGTAATTAAATTGCTATTTTAAGTCTAAATCAAAGAAAAACGATATCAGATAAAATGAGTTGTTTGTGAATATCACTTTTATAAAGACAACAGAGATTGTCAAATAAGTTTAAGTAAATGTTGAAAATTGTCTATGTGTTCATCATTAATAGATAGTGCTATAACAACTACCGTTTATGAACAGGCTCAATCAAACCGGGCTTGCAACAGAATCAATTTCGCCGTGTCGGGCTTTCTATGGGGATTCTATTTTGTCTCTTTTTGATAATGTTTTGTTCCATTTTTCAATTAAATTTACATTGATTTCTAGATATATTTTCAAACAGTTCATATGTAAGCATTATAATATTTCAGAACTATCCTTTACATTTACTTTATAATGGCAAGAACTATCCTTTACATTTTATTTTAGGCAGACAAATGAGATTGCCATTTTTTTTTCAGTTTCTAATTTAAAATGACCAATAAAAATCATTTTTATATTCAGTTATTTTTAGATGGCATTCGGCTAAAAAGGTATCTAGATAACGGCATTCCTAATAAATCCGTAATCAGGTACATTTAAAAATTTTAAAATACTGATTCATCGACTGGATCTTATTTATAATTAGTATAATAATATAATTGGTTTTTTATCGTCTTATTGTGCATTTTTACATGTAAGTCCTTTTTAAAGTGTACGTTTAAAGCTGTATCTCTGCTTCAAAGATTGTTATTTGAATTTTGAACAAAAAAAATACTTCCACTTCGTTGCTCTGACTTTCTTAGAAAATGATTTCGATGTGTTTGCTAATACGTATTGTTGACAAAATCAAAAAGATCAATAAATGATAAGAAGATGTTTTAAAATAATGGAATATGATAAACAAAGTGAACAACACTCTGTTACGGTCATTTTAATGGTACTTTACCTTGTGTATTCCTCTTACTCAAACGGAACTCGTCTCGACCTCTACTGTATTAAATTAAATTAAATACTACGACAATTTCGTATATTCGAAAATGATGAGAAAACTATAATATTCCCTTGTATGATCGCTTCATATAAATAATACGTGTATATCTAATGATTCATGCTGCTATGTGTTGCATCCGAAACAGAAACATAGATTGTTATTTTTGCATGTCATTATTTGAATAGATTCCATGTTATTAGCATGGTGGCTGATGAAACAGATTACAGTTTTAATTTAGTGTTGATAATTATTCACAAAATCCCTAGGGCATGCTATCTAGTAAATAGCATTTATTGATATCTTTTTAAAGTAAAGTATCTGATGCAGACATATTCATCATAGAAAAAATAATATCTTTAAAACGTGATCACTCAAATCCCGACTCTTCACTCTAGACCTAGTGACAATCGAGGGTTAATGTACTTTAAGTAAGTGCATTAACATTGGCAAAAGCAGAGTCAGAGCCCGAAAGGAGAGGAATTTAATATTTGCAGATGTAAATGTACAATTTTCTTGTATAAAATATTTGTATTCCCACTTTTACATAGTCGTTTTTTCGTATAAAGAGAACGGTTTCGCCATGCTTCTGACGTTCTAGTGGGATGTAATATGACAGTAATGTTTTTATAATGAAACTACCACAGACCTTTTGCAGTTAGCTATTTTATAGTGCGCCCTGAGTGACGTAGATGGAAAAGGTCGCGTGGTCGTGTGATAGTATCCGTTGATGCAAGATTTGTTTTTGTTTTGTTAATGTATACATGCGTTCACAGTTTTAATGCGATAATATTTCTATTGTAAGAATTCTTTTTTTTTTTCAAATAGAATTATATTTATGTTTTGCCTTCCACTGTTTTCATGACTTTCGTATAATGATTTTATACGACAACACGCAATAACGTTGTTACACAGTAAGATTAATAGAATCTATCATTGGGGTAGATAGAGGATATGGAAATCCCAACCCGAGGGTGATCGGTTCCATCGGGAACGAGCCTTGCCTTGCCCGATTGCCCGAGGGTTGGGATTTCCCTATCCTCTATCTAACCCAATGATTGATTTTTTTCTCACTCACCTGGACACACAAGAAGTGAAACTACTTGCTACGCGCATTACAACGTACCCAGTTTTGAAAAGCGGGGCGTGGCTAAGACCTCTGAGTACGACCGCAAAAAATTCTACTGACCAAGTTTTGTGTGAAGAATTCAATGATAATAAATTCATAAAAGATCTCTCATCAAAAAGCAAGGTTATCATGATAAAACACATCAATATTAAAGTCGGAAAGTGTCATAGTATAAGTGTTTATAAGGAATTCAGCCATACTTTTATGGTTGACAAAAAGCGTTTACCGTCTCCTTATTCGGTTATTTTGGCCGAATATTCAATTAAAATATATCAAAATGAGATTCGTCATCAAGAAGCATCGTTATCATAACAGGAAACATGGATGTTCAGGCAAAGTGTCTTAATATCTGATTTTATGATGAATTTTGCGATATTTTAAAGTGTGCTATTTTTAGTAACATATCGATTTTGAAAAGGGCGGACCAAGGTAGAGTAGGACTCTTTGCAGTGTGAAAGTTAATATCAATCTATTTTGATTCCGTGGACAATTTAATTGATTAGCTCACATAGTTTTTATACATTTTGACCATTTGACGTTTCATTTTTGTTAAAATAAGAGTGAATCGCGTATGTGTAGGAATACGTTATTAGAAGTGCTGCACGTTAAGTGTGAGATAAGCCCATGTGAGATAAGATTTTCCAACACCGCTATTTAAGTAACATTTACGGATTTTTCTATCTGATTAGTGAGAAATATGCATGTACATTCTTCGATTATTAATAGTGGATATAGGCCTGATGTTAACCAATCTAAATTTGATTTAAAAAATTGCTTTAATATATCTATGCATCGAACAAAACAAATAGAGTAATTGCATTATGTAATTACTTACATTTTTATGTACGCGCTAAGGTGTCAGGCCTTAAGACGAGCAATCAGTCAAATTATGTCCTCGTCACTTTTTATTGTAACAGCTATGAGACCATTATAATACTTATCTCATTTTAACTGAAAAGGGGAAAAAGGGAAAGCTATTGTACACATTTAGGCGCCGGCGTAACACTTTGGTTCAGTTTTTGCGTGCATGTTGCTATCTCTGACAAGATTGAAGGAAATGAAGTAAAATTTCACATACTTATTTGAGAGTACAATAGAAAGTCACAGACCAATGCCTATAACTCTAGCATGGATTATGACAGAACTATGGCTCTTTTTGAACTTAGAAACTTAAACATTATCGAGGGTCTCGTTCTACTAAACAGGTACTAAGAATGGTTGTGCAAGCTTTCCTAAAGACAAATCTTGTTCTTAACTTATGTAATACATATTTGAATAAACGTTAAAAGGGTAACTTATTTCAAAACTATAAGAGAAAATATGTTTGTCTCTGTTTCTATAAACCTTTTTTTGCAGCATTTAAAAATAAATCTTAAAATGCAAATAATAAGCTAATCTCGAAAACTAATTGTAGTCCTGTATCTTGAAGTCTGTCATTTTACAGACCACACGCCTTTGTTGTTCTTAGTTTTGAATATTTTCAATTGAATGTTAAATATATAAATATAGTTCTACAACAATAAAACAATCATGAATGGCAGGTAACACACATTCAAAATAGCTTAATTATTAAGAAATTGAAAAATATTGCTTTGCAAGATTACATTGCAGATATTACGGACGAAAATAGACTCATGCCATGAAATGATAACGAGAAACATATAACACAATATAAACAGACAAAATTTGCACTCTTCGCAAAAACATTGCTTGAATAACATATACATTTCAATTCGTAACAATATAAAATTCATGCTAAACATAATCATTACTTTGTAAAGAAATGTGCATTGAAAAGTATTCAATCTGGCCTTCAGTGTTGTTATATCTTTCTGGCTCTTCATAGATTCCAGCACTTATAAGGGTTGAAAATTGCGTACCGCTCGAGCCTGTTTGTATGCGCGCGTGAGCGGTGTTGCACTTTTTCATCATCCCTCATGTACAGACACTATCAAACCTAGTCTGCAATTTTCATGTAATTTTGTTGTGATTATTTTGTTTTGCATTTATGTTCTATAGGCAACTTTTGTGTATAATGTTAAACAAAATCATAGTCTACGCAAACCCCATTCACGTACTGGATTGACGCCAGTTTTCTTTAAGGTTGTTTCAAAGAGCGATTGGTCAAGTTTAGATGCATGATCCCTTCCTAATTCCTTTGATCCACTCGAGTGTTTGTGTTTGTTTTCATTAGGCCATGACGTCAGACTTCTTTTTATGTACTGCCTGTCGTAGAATATTAAACTGACATACTGAATTTTTGTAAAAAAAAAAAATAACAACATTTTGAACATACAATTTCTAAAGAACTGTTTATGTGTTCATGCGAGAGGTTGAAACTTGTTGTAATTTCTTTATTTCATTACATATATTTTCAACAATTCAGCCATGTTAAAGACATAATAGCACTATTAAATTTACAAATTTTCATTACATTCCCATAACAATTACAAAAAATTACAAAAATTACACGTACTAAGGTAAACTGTGCGTATTCTGGCTCAATCACATTTTGATATCAACGTATAAGCAGATTAAATCATAATGATAAATGGAAATATTTCATTTTTGTGATTGCTTTCCAATGTGGTCATCAATTTTGCAATGTACTAAGTGTAGTATTATTTCTACTTGTTACGGTATGCACACGTATCAAGTGAGTCAAAATGACAGAATAGAAATTGATTCATTTTATTACGTTTCGTGTCTCCTCAACCTTTGAAATAAAATGACAGATGAAGAATTTAATGTAAATAAAATGTAATATGAAGCAGAGCAGAAGATTGTTTCGTCAAACACAGCACGAAAACGAATAACGTTTATTAATTGTTGAAATGAAATGGAATGGTATCATATTTATATTGGTTTACAATATTTTGAATATTCAATAACAATTTAGTTAAACATTTAATCTCACATAAAATAAGCTACTCTTATAATATTTTTACTTCTTAATATACACAATATTTGTAACCGCATAGTAGCCTGATACAAAGACGGCATGTAAAGAGTGTGACACTTACAAATATTAGCATTAGACCGCCTGCAATAGTACAAATCATTGCGGAAAACCCTGTATCATATTTGAATGATGCTTCCACATAAATAGTCGCTACGAGAACCAGTATGGCTGAAATAGAGTAACAGATAAATGTCATAAACGGTTTATAATTGGGGATAATGTAGGACATGACAAAATAGTATCATATCTGTTATTTTAACTGTTACTCTTAACCTGCTAATTTTGATCAATGTATTTGCCCAGCTTTGAAATTGGAACTATTCATTCAAAGTATAGGGGATTCAAAAATTATCAATATAACATAAAATACAAATAGGACAGTACAGTGTGATCTGGCTTTATACTAGTAGCAAAGATCTGTCATTTAGTGTCCGGAAGGTAGATGGGTTAAACGTGAGTAGCTTGATTCATATTTATCATCACGATAATAAACTACTGAAAAAAGCGTTTTGTATTATTAGGTCTGAGGCAGCAATTCTAAAAAAGAATTTGTCTATAATCGAAGGTCTGTAAATCAACTACGTGATCCGTTATAACCTATGCATGTACATGTATTTATATAGCAGATAATGAAATGATCTAAGAACAAAATGTTATTATTAAATATTTATGTTCATAAAAAAATCAGTTAGAAATTAATAAACATTTTGTAAGGCAATATTGTATCAGAATAATTATATTCAATTGATACATTTTTTTGCTTTTATCAGCACTTGAAAAACTCACGGATGATTTCACGGATCAATCCACTTAAGTAACCAAGTGCTATTTTTAGGTTTTTTTGCTATTTTTCAAGAAAGGTAACTCTGTCGGCCTTGTTTGATTTTAATCTTAACTTTTTGTGTGATTATGTCCCCTTGACCACATTTGCTATTTGCTCAACCATAAGGTTTCCCTCCTAAAGTTAGGGTCACTTGAGGTCATTCTTTGTGTTATAGAAGTTGTTGGTCATTGTGACATGTAGATGTGTTGATTTTACTTATTATAAAAGAATTATATTATTAATAAGGATTTGGATTGAGGAATTGGTATTTGTATGTTTTATATATTTGTTCTTAAAAGTTCTAATGTCAACTAAATGAAGACTTATAGTAATTAAATACAGTTGTGGATTTGATAAAAGTTATTTTGATAAATTTGTATTGTTCTTGAGTGTTAGAATTCAAGATGGCAGCATATGTTCTTATCTTATAGTTATTCCTAGAAATCACTGTTTCTATTTGTATTGCACTGATGTTTGTAAATTACAGTTTACAGCATAATTAACAACACAGTGAGACAGGTGTGAGTGACAGAGGTACATGTATACTTACAGAGTCTGATCCACAATTGGTATGTTATATTATATTTATATGTCATTGTTTATATATTTTTGGAGCTATATGTATATTTTTAAGTTGAGCATAATTGTATATTGTTTTATAAGTAAATGATTAAGTGGTCACTAGATGCAGGTACAATATGATGTAATACATTTAAAGATGTATTTTATGTGTACATGATTTATTTACATGAGATAAAATGAATGGTTTATCCCTATAGACTGATCTGTTGATAGAATATTAGATTAAGTATATTTAAGGTACTATAGTGTATACAAATGTATAAAACTATATATTTCATGATAGTATGGGATGTTTTGGTATTTATACTTTCAGGGCTTGGTAGATGTGATGTAACTGTGATGTAAATGTGATGTAAATGTGATGTGTATGATGTATGATGTATGACATATGATGTTTGATGTTGAGATGTACTGAATTGGAATTATATATAGCTAGTGTCCACTACAAATTAATACCCTCAGTTTTGTTCTTTACTTATACAAGGCAAAAAAGACATCGGGGTCACACTTACACGCACAAAATTAATGCATATTTCGTTATTTTAGATCTCACTTCTTAAATTTATCAATTATAAGCATATATCCTATGCAAAATTTAGTTAAATAGTCAAAATATGCTTTATCACATAAACCGCGGCACAGGAGTGTAATAAAGCCATTTAATAAAAACGATATTACATTAGTCTAGTGTAATTACATTTTGACGTGACGTCATTTGCGCTATATATTAATAGAATATTATATTCGTGTAGATTCAATACTAAATTTATTGAACTCGTTGAATAAAACAATATTATGCTCGTCAGAGGCTCGCATAATATGATTTTTATAACTCGTTCAATAAATTTAGTATTAAACTACACTCATTCAATATCCTCTATTTAATACTCATTATGTAATTGTTAAACTTACCAGCAACAGGATAGAAGACTCCAAATGAGATAGACAATAACGACATGTATAACGAATATTTGAACAAGTCAAATACAAACGCTGTGATAAGCAAGCTGGCATTGGTGAACACAACAACAAATGCAGTTGTCATCAGCTTAAAGGAGATGCCCAATATAGTAGCTGCAAAGAAATAATATCTTTATTCATCAATGTCAATATTAAAGCTGCATGCCTCCAGATGAGCTTAAATATTTCGAGAAAATTTAACTTGAGAAAAATGTACTAAAATTTTAAGAAAGTAAAAAGATTTAAGAGTTAAGTAATAATTTACATGTTATGTGTGATAAAGGGCTGCTTTTGCAGTATCTATCACCATATTTCTACTGCGTTACTAACGCAATAAGTGCTATTTTTTGCTTATTTTACCTCTTTTAGGTAATTTACATGGATTGCAAGTGTTGTTCGAAATGTGTTAATTATTTTCTTTGTTCACTTCACAATATTTCACGTTTAAATGTATTTTTAAAATTTTCAAGAAAATTGGCATGAATCTGCTGCTTTAATGAATATTTAATAGCTTGAAATCTTAGAAAAACATTCTTATCACTTTTCAAAATTTTAGTTTTTGTTTTATAAAAAGAAATCAATCACTATGTAAATAATACATTGAGTCACTAAGAATAATAAAATACGAAATTTAGATATTTTCTTCCAATGTTCAGGAGGATTTTTGTCAAACCATGCTTGCCGTCTGCTGCACAACTGTTTTTTTTTACTTATATCAACAAAAGAAAATCCTTTTACATACATGAAAGATATTACTGTCATTCACACAAGCAATTTGCATTGAACCCTTGCATATCAGGAAAAAAATCTAATAAACCACTTAATACATGTACTATAACACAACTTGCTACTAAGATCAAGTTTTCTAAATTGAAGTCTCAACGCTATGAAAAGTACATGATCCGTTTATTTTCATTTTTAGTGTGTTCAAACAGTATGTCTTTATTTTTTTTCTATAACTAAACAATGGCTAAACTAATAGACTAAAATCAATTTACTTTCTACTTGGGCAATAATCTGATGTTCAAAAATTTCACATTTGAAACATAACATGTTTTACTTCTTTACTGTACATGTATATTGATTTTTTCTATCATGTCACCACAATTATTTGAAATGAGTAGATTATATGCACATATTCATAAATTTTGAACTCCTTCAATTCAAAGCATGTCTCAAGTTAATGTAAACATTAGTAACTTACATGTGTTGTGTATATCATAACTCTTAAACCAGTTATAGATGTTGCCATCACAGCTATTCGTCACTACTCCTAAACTGTTGCAGGAATTGCCATAATGCCAGAAATTTGTCGTCACACCAGGTTTAGTTTTATCCCATTCATTGTCATAGGCACCGCTTTCCAAATTTATAAGTAACCAATTTGGTGTGAAATATCCAATAGTTAGCAGCCAAAAGCTTATAAAGTATATAATCGCAAACGACGAAACAACTCCAAATTTTTATATTTTTCGAAAACATATTTTCTTCCAGTGATCAATCGAAAAAAAAACAGTTTATTTATAAGTATTTTGTTTTTAAAAGTTGTGCTCAAGCTTTGATATCCTACCTTGAAAACATTTCAATTATTCCTTTAAATTTGTTCACGCAAATTTGCGAAATCAGCCTCTATTGTAATTCAATTAATTCTTTATATTTGCGTACTATCTTTTAAAAAATAAACTCACTCGTTTGAACAAAGTTAATATGGTTTATACACATATTCATAGCATTAAATTGCTATCAGTATTGATTTTTGTTTTTAAATTTAAGATAATCTTTGTTTACACAGTTTCTTCGTTTAATTCATATCACCACTTCACGACAACTGACACAGATAAGAAAGTAATTTAGTACTGTAGGTTTATACTTCTGTATGTAAAACCATCTAACTTTATGTCATTTATTTTCTTATGTAATAAAACAGGATACATTTGGAATATATAACAACTTGTGTATCAAAATAAACCTTATAAATTGGCTTTCAGTTAATGAGTGATAATAAATTAAGTAGAGATATTAAGCGAAAGTACGGAAGCGTCTGGTACATCAAGACAAATCGAGCCGATTGCAAATTGGTCTCATGCATAAACACTTTTGGATCTAAACGAAACAAAATATGTATACAGAATAATTTAACAAAGTGTCGTGTTTAAATCTTGTAATTTACTTTATACATACATACAATCATTGTTTGCAATGTTGGTCAAGACATATTAAGTCAATTGTAAATCAGAACCATAATTAAATGAATGGGCTCACTCACACCGATAAAACATTTATCTTATTTGGCGTAATATACTGTTTATCTGTTTGAACAATAAAGTGGACACAACGTCAGTTTTTTTTGTTTTTCTTTCTTGTTCAAACATTGTGCTTATTCCTCTGCAGTAACATTATTAATCTCTTCGATAATACAACAACGAGTTTCATATTTCTATTTTACCACCTATGTCAAATTTGTACCCGGTTGTTTGTTATCTACTTTATATTAATAGCTTCCATTAGGCTTCCATTATGGCTGTGTTTAAGTCAGTTTTGGTAGGGTAGTTGGGGATTCCTGCAAAAAGCCAAACAATGTTCCCTCGTGGATGTATTGAAAATAGTTAATAACATGTTTGGAAAATATATATCTTGTTATATATCCGTCACATTTATTTTCCTGAAAAAATTTTTTCTGCTTTTAGAGGAAAATGAAAAATTCCAATTTGCCAACTTAGTTGTTATTTTAATATTCGGGGGCCAAAAGGGACCCTTGTGGTTTTTAAAATTTTTCGTGGGCCCCCGAGATATATTTTCGTTTTCCAAAAGTTACTAAAATTTGTGGCCCAAAATAGCTAAGTCGCGGGCCGAATACTATGTCTTGGCCAGTTTTTTGAAGTCTTTGGCCCCGGGGGATAGGTTAAGTCTGACCACGGGGAAACATTCGTGGCCACAGAACTATGTGTGGCCACGATAACTATTGTTGGCCACGAATTTACTTAAGTCGTGGGCCAACGAAAGGCTAAGTTTGTGGCCACGGAGTTACTATATCGTGGCCATGAGCTACTAAGTCGTGGCCACGAGATAGCTAAGTAGTGGCAACGAGATACTTTGTCGTGGCCACGAGATACTATGTCGTGGTCACGAGATACTATGTCTTAACCACGAGAAACTATGTCGTGGCTACATGTTACTAAATCGTGGCCACGATATAGCTAAGTCGTGGTCACGATATACTATGGCGTGGCCACGAGTTACTAAGTCGTAGCCACGAGATAAATAACCAATCAGAAAGCACAATTTATATGAATTTCCCTTATTAACTAGACATGTGCTACAGTAAAAGTATGTCCCTACTTCACCAGCCTGTAAAATAGCCATTTATACAACTTATTGATTGGTCAATAATTTTACATTTAGTGTCACTATGACCCTGATTTTTTTCCAAATGACGCGAGATACTATGTCGTGGCCACGAGTTACTAAGTCGTGGCCACGAGATAGCTAAGTCGTGACCACGAGATACTATGTCGTGGCCACGAATTACTAAGTCGTGGCCACGAGATAGCTAAGTTGTGACCACGAGTTAATGTCTCGTGGCCACGAGTTACTATATCGTGGCCATGAGCTACTAAGTCGTGGCCACGAGATAGCTAAGTCGTGGCCACGAGTTACTATGTCGTGGCCACGAGTTACTAAGTCGTGGCCACGAGATAGCTAAGTAGTGGCCACGAGATACTTTGTCGTGGCCACGAGATACTATGTCGTGGCCACGAGATACTATGTCGTGGCCACGAGAAACTATGTCGTGGCTACGAGTTACTAAATCGTGGCCACGATATAGCTAAGTCGTGCCACGAGGGATACTTGGCGTGGCCACGAGTTACTAAGTCGTAGCCACCGAGATAAATAACCAATCAGAAAGCACAATTTATATGAAAATTTCCCCTATTAACTAGACATGGTGCTTAACAGTAAAAAGTTAATGTCCCTACTTCACCAGCCCTGTAAAATAGCCATTTATACAACTTTATTGATTGGTCAATAATTTTACATTTAGAACCGTCACTATGACCCTGATTTTTTCCCAATGAAACCTCAAAATTATAATGTCATTCTACTGTCAGGTGCAATGATCTTCTATTGGTTATATAAACCCATGGCTTTATCCCTTCATAAATTTATTTCATCAGACAAGGATTTACCTTATGGCTATCTACTAGTCCACGGGCAATGTCCCTTCCAAATAAAATAAACCCAGACTAATTCCTTCTCAATGATAATCGTATAAACAAGGTTTAACTAGGCCGTAAGTACGTACAAACGACAACAATTCGTGCAAAATTGTCCCAACAAAGCTATTATTGTCAAAATAAATGTCTGATGGGCCCTTGGAAAGTAGTTTTTTCTTATGTCCAAAAGAAAAAATTTCAATTTTTTTTCAAAGTTTAAAAGTAAGTTATTAAAGTTTAAAAAGTCATAAAAATTAATAGTGTATTCTGAATTTGGTTAATTTAATCCGTGGCCAAATCGAATTAGGCTATTCGTGCCTCACGACTTAGTAAAACGTCCCGGGCCCCCCAACGCAAAACCCGAATAGGCCACGAGATCAATTTTAAACATACACACATGCAACCTTTGTGCCACCGCCTATTAGAATTATCCAACTTACCAACTGTCTTCCAAATTAACGATCGTCAATAAAACAAGAGGACAAATATGAAATGATTAAAGTTCAATTCTCTTTCTTTTTCTTGTCTGCTTGTGCACCTTATTCTAAACCTCTGCTATCAGTGCCGACCAAGATAAACCTTGCCGTCTGATCATGAATTTACACTGTTCGCTATTACGTCATTACTTGAATTAAACATAATTATTTCCCTGTAAAATGGTGAATGATTTTGTTCAGAAAATGTCCATTGATTTCAATATATCTAGCGTGTTGAGGGTTAATAGTTAGCCTGCCCTAGAAAATACTGAACAGGCTTATCATATTTCTATATAAATACATTTAATACAACATGAAAATACCGCCGTCTTCTTTTTCATCGAGTTTGTGTTGTCTGTATACATTGTTTATTGTTTCTCGCAGAAGTCTGCGTTGATGTTAGATGACAATCTTTATTTCCAAAACCATAGCTTTAAACATGTTTCTTAATTTCTTTCCCGTTGCACAATATAGAAAGAAGTTTGTACGAGTGATTCGTGTACATCACATTTCAGCTATTGTTTGAATAAGTATTCGTATGGAAAGTCATGGTAATTGTAGATATGGTCACAGCTTGAAGCATATATTAACACGATCACCATAGGAAGAGATGTTATTAAAACACAAAAGTAACACTTAGTAGCATTACAGTAATTTTCCTATTATTTCTTTCATCGTCTACTGTTCTTAATTCTTGCTCAATAAATGAAGAAGTAGGCGAGTGAAAAATTAATTTATTTCTTTTGTGCTTGGCGGCAATAATATTGTAAATAATTACACAGTTCAATACCAGAATAGTTGAGAAGGGAGTAAAGGCATATATGCATGCGTCAACCCAAGGCCAGATGGTTTCAACTAGATATACGTGTTTTGGGTCTGCTTCACATATCGCAATGATAGTACCATTGAATGAAAGCTGCTTCAATTGCACAGACCAAAGAAAATGAATATTTATCAAGATAAAGATTAATATTGTAATAACAATGCATAAACTTGCATTTCGTGCAGTGCAGAGGTGCGGAGCTTTTAGAGGAAATAAGACGACTAATGTTCGTTCAACAGTAACAATAACTAGTAACCACACAGAAACGTCACTACTGAAATATCCAATGAACTTCACAAGTTTACACATAATGTCGTTTATTTCTTCTATGTTTTTCATAAATTGTCCGAGCCAAAGACGCAGTAACCCCACATAAATGACTAGTAAATCCATTACTGCTAAAACACTTAAATAACATAGTGTCGATGTTCTTTTACATTGTTTCATTAAGATATAAAAGATGAACATATTTCCAAGAGTTCCTACAAACACTAAAACGGTGGTACAATCAGAAGTATATATTTCTTTGCGATATAGGCGGGATATTGCTCTAAATTCTCGTCGTAAAAAGTAGCCGCCATTTTAGTCCCCCTTTTTAGTTTATTATCCGTATAATATGTGTGTACTTCAAAATATCAAAATATATCTCTATAATAAAATTGTCAGTCTTCATAAATGTAAAAATGGAAAGATATGTTTAAAAGAAAACTGCGAACCATATGTATACTAAGAGGTATCATATTGCAAAAAGCTAGAGGTTAATGATTTTTATATCTCTAAGTGGATATCAAATCTATGATTAAATTGCCTAGAACAAAAGCATATGTCACAATAATTGCTTTTTTCATGTGTTTTTTTTATACTATTGTCGAACGTTTGAACCCATCTTTCATTATAAGGCTAGAGGGATACTTTTATAAAATCATATTCTATATTTGTGACAGAAGTTTAATAACAACGAAACATGAATTTTACAATTTTAAAAATACCGTGTGATTTTCCTCTTGTTAATTATTTCATTTCATTTGATTAGAGTCTAAAAAGCGCGGGAAGAGATTCGATGATCTAGCGAAACATCGCATGGCTGTTCGATTTGGGGTGTCTGGTTTCAGTCGGGGATTAAAGAACGTTATATGGGTAATAAGTCAACCGACTTATCACAAACGGCTACCATCGCATTGGCACTATTCCGAGCATTAAGAACGTGAAGTATTTGACGTAGAGAAAGTGGTCTGTGACGATGTTTACATCTTGTGAGTAAAATATTTTATAATGAAAATACGTGTATTCATCATAGCTTAATAGATTTTTGTAATTATGTTTGTTAGATATACATGTATATGATTCCGCTAAACGGATATCGATAAAATCATTTATCCAATGAAGGCTACTTTAACAAAGAATTCGAGCAACCAAAGAAACATATAAGATTTACAATATTAGATTATGTGTATAACGATATTGGTTAATCTTTTACACTCTGTCTTCATCGTGTTTAAAGGGAAGTCACTCTACAGTTGAAAATAATGGACTATTGATGAGTTATTTATCTTTAATTTCCAGAAAATGTTACTTTGTCAAAGGTTTGTCAAAACAAAAGCATTGCAATTGAAATTTTTTAGCATTAAGGTATTGTCAGAAAAGTTAAAATACCATATTGTTTCATATTGGTAATCACACAACACAATAACTCCACATTATGTTTAAATAGAGCAATATTAGACCTTGAAATAAAAAAATTCTCATTCTAAAGTCCATGTCCAATTTCATTAAAGGTATTTTATACAAATTATAAGAGACTACCGTATCATCAAATTCAATTTAAACATGAATTGTTTTGAAATCTACGTTCCACTATGCATTAGCAAATAATGAAATTAACCAATATATACTACGAAGAAAAAAAAGAATGCAAACGTCAATTCCCTAGTTTTGTCAACAGACTTTAAATAATATATAGCCAACATTCTTATATCCCGTACTTTGGTGTTCTTGTCTCACAGCAAACGATAATTAAGCATATACCAATGGCTCCCTGACGCCGTTTATCTGCTTAATTGTCCATTCATTGGTTGTATATCAGAGACATTATGTTAAACAGAAGACATTTCGGTATCTGATCATTATTCCTATTGTTGTTCTTTCTCTACACATTTTTATCTTCTCTTTTTATCATAGTCTACGCAAACCCCATTCACGTACTGGATTGACGCCAGTTTTCTTTAAGGTTGTTTCAAAGAGCGATTGGTCAAGTTTAGATGCATGATCCCTTCCTAATTCCTTTGATCCGCTCGAGTGTTTGTGTTTGTTTTCATTAGGCCATGACGTCAGACTTCTTTTTATGTATTGCCTGTCGTAGAATATTAAACTGACATACTGAAATTATGTAAAATAATAAATTATACAATTTCTAAAGAACTGTTCATGTGTTCATGCGAGAGGTTGAAACTTGCTGTAATTTCTTTATATCATTACATATATTTACAACAATTCAGCCATGTTAAAGACATATTAGCACTATTAAATTTACAAATTTCCAGTAAATTCCCATAACAATTACAAAAATTACACGCACAAAGGTAAACTGTGCGTATTCAGGCTCAACAACATTTTGATGTCAACATATAATAAGATTTAAATCACAATGACAAATGGAAATAATTTAATTTTGGAATTGCTTTCCAATGTGGCCATCAGGTGTGCAATATACTAAGTTTAGTCTTATTTCTTTTTGAATGTAATGGTATCAACACTTATCTCAAAATAACTGTATAAAAACTGATTTATTTCAATACGTGTTTACATTGATTAACATTGATGAAAAGATTCATGTAAATTAAACGTAATGTCTGGATGTATTTTGGAAATTGTGTTTCTTCAAATGCTGCACCGGAAACGAATAAAGTTTATCTATAATTGTTGAAATGAAACAGAATCATTTATATTATATAATATTATTTCAAAATACATTGTATTTGGAATATTCAATAACAATTAAGTTAACTCATTATAATTATCTACTCTTATATTAATCTCAATTTCTTAATGTACACGCTATTTGTAACTATATAGTAGATTGATATATAGATTGCATGTATATACAGTGACACTTACAAATATTAACATTAGACCGCCTGCAATAGTACAAATCATTGCGGAAAACCCTGTATCATATTTGAATGATGCTTCCACGTAAATAGTCGCTACGAGAACAAGTATGGCTGCAACAGAGAAACAGATAAATGTCATAAACGGTTTATAATGGGAAAAATGTTGGAAAAATAATATCATATATGTTAATTTACATTTACCTTTAAGCTTCTGATTCTGTGTAATGGAGTTAATGGAGTTGCCCTGCTTTGAAATTGGAACTATTCATTCAAAGTATAGGGGATTCCAAAATTATTTATACAAAATTAAATACAAATAAGACAGTGCAGAGTGATCGGGCTTTATACTAGTAATTGTTGGTCCGGCAAGTAGATAGGTTAAATGTGGGTAGCTTGGTTTATATCTTGCATCACGATAATTAGCTACTGATAAAAAAACGTTTTGTATTATTAAGTCTGAGGCATAATTCTAAAAATGAATAATTTTCTATATTATTGAAGGTCTTTAAAACAATATATTATTATATTTATAGTAGTTTGTATCAAATATAACACTGAACTACAACAGCAATTGAATATGTATGTTGTTGGCAGGCAGATGTTAACTACATGATCCGTTATAACTTATGCATGTTTTTATATAACAGATAATGAAATGATCTAAGAACAAAATGTTATTATTAAATATTTATGTTCATAAAAAAATCAGTTAGAAATTAATAAACATTTTGTAAGGCAATATTGTATAAGAATATCCAATTGATACATTTCTTTGCTTTTATCAGCACTTGAAAAACTCACGGATGATATCACGGATCAATCCACCTAAACGCACAAAATTAATGCATATTTCGTTATTTTAGATCTCTCTACTTAAATTTATCAATTATAAGCATATATCCTATGCAAAATTTATTTAAATTTTATCACATAAACCGCAGCGCAGGAGTTTAATAAAGCCATTTAATAAAAACGTTATTACATTAGTCTAGTGTAATAACACTTTGACGTGACGGCATTTGCGCTATATATTAAAAGTATACCAGTATGTTATTTTGGTTTTGGAGTGATATATGTGGATATATTACCTGTCAAGATTTTATATCACCCGAGCCGTTAGGCGAGAGTGATATTTTATCTTGGCAGGTTCATGTAATATATCCACATATATCACTCCAAAACCAAAATAATAATTTTATTACCCTTCCCCTG
This sequence comes from Ruditapes philippinarum, assembly GCF_026571515.1. Classification (NCBI taxonomy): domain Eukaryota; kingdom Metazoa; phylum Mollusca; class Bivalvia; order Venerida; family Veneridae; genus Ruditapes; species Ruditapes philippinarum. The sequence continues at coordinate 17,765 of NW_026866400.1, forward strand.
TCGAGTTAAGACGATTTTGATATAAATCATTGCTACTTCTTATGACACGTCGAAATAAGATTCACTTTAGATACCCCTTCACCACAACATGACGTCACATAAATACATGACGTATGTTCTTTCGAACCTAACGAATGTAAACAAGAGAAAAGGAGTAGTCTGTTGAACGCACTTTTTTGGAATAAATATCAAGCTTTCACAAGGTCATATTTGTTTTCAATACTGATGAGAATATGTTTCATTACTCTAATTTGGTAAATATTAATCATTTGACAGTTAAAAAGTGCTTGTAAATCGGAATTTACATCGCGTAAAATCAAACCGTACGCGCATCGCCACATCGCATGTTGTTTACAAAGTGGGGTACCTAACGGGGAAATTTAGTGTGTATAGTACCCGTCTGGCTCAATTTCTTTCGGGTGACCAATATCTAATCAAAAAGGAGGACAAAATCTGGAAGGGTAATAGAATATTATATTCGTGTAGATTCAATACTAAATTTATTGAACTCGTTGAATAAAACAATATTATGCTCCTCAGAGGCTCGCATAATATGATTTTATTCAACTCGTTCAATAAATTAAGTATTAAGCTACACTCATTCAATAACCTCTATTTAATACTCATTATGTAATTGTTAAACTTACCAGCAACAGGATAGAAGACTCCAAATGAGATAGACAATAACGACATGTATAACGAATATTTGAACAAGTCAAAAACAAACGCTGTGATAAGCAAGCTGGCATTGGTGAACACAACAACAAATGCAGTCGTCATCAGCTTAAAGGAGATTCCTAATATAGTAGCTGCAAAGAAATAATATCTTTATTCATCAATGTCAATGTTAATAAATATTTAATAGCTTAAAATCTTAGAAAAACATTCTTATCACTTTTCAGTTTGGGTTTTTGTTTTATAAAAAGAAATCTATCAATATGTAAATAATACATTGAGTGACTAAGAATAATAAAATACGAAATTTAGATATTTACGTCCAATGTTCAGCAGGATTTTTGTCAACCCATGCTTGCCGTCTGCTGCACAAATAGTTCTTTTTTATTTACATCAACATGAGTTATCAAAAGAAAATCCTTTTACATACATGCGCCTTGTGAAGAAAGATATTACTGTCATTCACACAAGCAATTCGCATTGAACTCTTGCATATCAGAAAAAAATCATCTAATAAACCACTTAATACATGTACTATAACACAACTTGCTACTGAGGTCAAATTTTCTAAATTGAAGTTTCAACTCTATGATAAGTACATGATCCGTTTATTTTCATTTTAGTGTGTTAAAACAGTATGTCTTTATTTTTTTCTATAACTAAACAATGGCTTAACTAATAGACTAAAATGAATTTACTTTCTACTTGGACAATAATCTGATGTTCAAACATTTCACATTTGAAACATAACATGTTTTACTTCTTTACTGTACATGTATATTGATTATTTCTATTATGTCACCACAATTATTTGAAATGAGTAGATTATATGCACAGATTCATAAATTTTGAACTCCTTCAATTCAAAGCATGTCTCAAATCAATGTAAACATTAGTAACTTACATGTGTTGTGTATATCATAATTCTTAAACCAGTTATAGATGTTGCCATCACAGCTATACGTCACTACTCCTAAACTGTTGCAGGAATTGCCATAATGCCAGAACTTTGGCGTCACACCAGGTTTAGTTTTGTCCCATTCATTGTTATAGGCACCGCTTTTCAAATTTATAAGTAACCAATTTGGTGTGAAATATCCAATAGTTAGCAGCCAAAAGCTTATAAAGTATATAATCGCAAACGACGAAACAACTCCAAATTTGATATTTTTCGAAACATATTGTCTTTTCAGCCCAGAAGATGGTTATCAGTAGTCCGAAAAATCAGTAAATGTAATGGTATATGTTTTTTTTTTTAAAGTTATGCTTAAGCTTTAATATCCTACCTTGAAAACATTTCAATTTTTCCTTTAAATTATTCACGCAAATTAGCAAAATCAGCCTCTATTCTAATTCAGTTCATTCTTGTTTAGTTGTGTATTATCTTTTGAAAATAAACTCACTCGTTTAAACAGTGTTAAAATGGTTTATACACATAATCATAGCATTAAATTGCTATCAGTATTGATTTTTGTTTTTAAATTTAAGATAATCTTTGTTTGCACAGTTTCTTCGTTTAATTCATATCACCACTTCACGACAACTGACACAGATAAGAAAGTAATTTAGTACTGTAGGTTTATACTTCTGTATGTAAAACCATCTAACTTTATGTCATTTATTTCTTATGTAATAAAACAGGATACATTTGGAATATATAACAACTTGTGTATCAAAATAAACCTTATAAATTGGCTTTCAGTTAATGAGTGATAATAAATTAAGTAGAGATATTAAGCGAAAGTACGGAAGCGTCTGGTACATCAAGACAAATCGAGCCGATTGCAAATTGGTCTCATGCATAAACACTTTTGGATCTAAACGAAACAAAATATGTATACAGAATAATTTAACTAAGTTTTGTGTTTAAATCTTGTAATTAACTTTATACATGCATACAATCATTGTTTGCAGTGTTGGTCAAGACATATTAAGTCAATTGTAAATCAGAACCATAATTGAATGAATTGGCTCACTCACACCGATAAAACATTTATCTATTTGGCGTAATATACTGTTTATCTGTTTGAACAATAAAGTGGACAAACGTCAGTTGTTTTTTGTTTTTCTCTCTTTTTCAAACACTGTGCTTATTCCTCTGCAGTACATTATTAATCTGTTCGATAATACAACAAACAAGTTTCATATTTCTATTTACCACCTATGTCAAATCTGTACCCGGTTGTTTGGTGATCTACTTACTATTAATAGCTTCCATTAGGCTTCCATTATGGCTGTGTTTAAGTCAGTTTTGGTAGGTAGTTGGGGATTCATGCAAAAAGCCAACAGCGTTCCCTCGTGGATGTATGGAAAATAGTTAATTACAAGTTTTGGAAAAAATATATCTTGTTATATATCCTTCACATTTATTTCGTGAAAATTATTTCTGCTTTGGAGGAATACATGAAAAGTTCGAATAGCCAACTAAGTTGGTTATTTGAATATTAAGGTGGCACAAAGGTGACATGTGTGTGTTTATATTTATCTCGTGGCCACGAGATACTATGTCGTGGCCACGAATTACTAAGTCGTGGCCACGAGATAGCTAAGTCGTGACCACGAGATACTATGTCGTGGCCACGAGTTACTATGTCGTGGCCACGAATTACTAAGTCGTGGCCACGAGATAGCTAAGTCGTGACCACGAGTTACTGTCTCGTGGCCACGAGTTACTTTATCGTGACCATGAGATAGCTTAGTCGTGGCCACGAGTTACTATGTCGTGGCCACGAGTTACTAAGTCGTGGCCACGAGATAGCTAAGTAGTGACCACGAGATACTATGTTGTGGCCACGAGATACTATGTCTTGGCCACGAGTTACTAAGTCGTGGCAACGAACTATGTCGTGGCTACGAGTTACTAAATCGTGGTCACGATATAGCTAAGTCGTGGCCACGAGATACTATGGCGTGGCCACGACTTACTAAGTCGTAGCCACGAGATAAATAACCAATCAGAAAGCACCATTTATATGAATTTCCCTTATTAACTAGACATGTGCTACAGTAAAAGTATGTCCCTACTTCACCAGTCTGTAAAATAGCCATTCATACAACTTATTGATTGGTCAATAATATTACATTTAGCGTCACTATGACCCTGATTTGTTTTCCCAATGACCTCAAAATTATTAGATGTCATCTATTGATCAGGTGCAATGATCTTCTATGGTTATATAAACCATGGCTTATCCCTTCTAAATTATTCATCAGACAAGGATTTACCTTATAGGCTATCTACTGTCCACGGGCAATGTCCCTTCCAAATAAAATAAACCAGGACTAATTCCTTCTCATGATATCGTATAAACAAGGTTAACAGGCCGTAGTACGTACAAACTGACCAATTCGATGACAAAATTGTCCCAACAAAGAGCTATAGTCAAAATAAATGTCTGATGGGCCTTGGAAGTAGTTTTTCTAATATGATCCTAAAGACAAATCTTCATTATTTTCAAAGTAAAAGTAAGTTATAAAGTTTAAAAAATCATAATATATATAGTGTATTCTGATTGGTTAATAATCTCGTGGCCATAAATTAGCTATCTCGTGACCGCGACTTAGTAACTCGTAGCCACGACATAGGCCACGAGATCAATTTAAAAACACACATGTCACCTTTGTGCCACCGTAGAATATCCAACTACCAACTGTCTTCCAAATTAACGATCGTCAATAAACAAGAGGTACAAATATGAAATGATTAAAGTCATTCTCTTTCTTTTTCTTCTTTTCTTTTTTTTTATGCACACTATCTGAAAATCAGTGCTTTATTCCTATGCAGAACGATAACATTAAACAATGAATAGACTAAAACATGTATGTATGCACTTTATATTAAACAGAAAAACAAACAAAATCCTACAAATATATTAAATTAAAGGCCAACATAAGAAACAAATTCAGTATAATAAAATGGTCTACTTTAAATTAAATCCCAATCGTATGATTTTAAGGCAATTTACACGTGTGGCATATTTTCAATAATTAATTAGACAGGCATGTCTGCATTTTATAACAGTGGTATTCACCTCTATGACATTTTTAAACCCCTTGTCTGCTTGTGGCATCTTATTCTACCTCTGCTACCAGTGCCGACCAAGATAAACCTGCCGTCTGATCATGAATTTACACTGTTCGCTATTACGTCATTACTTGAATTAAACATAATTATTTCCCTGTAAAATGGTGAATGATTTTGTTCAGAAATGTCCATTGATTTCAATATATCTAGCGTGTTGAGGGTTAATAGTTAGCCTTGCCCTAGAAAATACTGAACAGGCTTATCATATTTCTATATAAATACATTAATACAACATGAAATACCGTCGTCTTCTTTTTCATCGAGTTTGTGTTGTCTGTATACATTGTCTATTGTTTCTCGCAGAAGTCTGCGTTGATGTTAGATGACAATCTTTATTTCCACAAACCATAGCTTTAAACATGTTTCTAAATTTCTTTCCCGTTGCACAATATAGAAAGAAGTTTGTACAGTGATTCGTGTACATCAACATTTCAGCTATTGTTTGAATAAGTATTCGTATGGAAAGGTCATGGTAATTGTAGATATGGTCAAAGCTTGAAGCATATATTAACACGATCACCATAGGAAGAGATGTTATTAAAAACACAAAAGTAACACTTAGTAGCATTACAGTAATTTTCCTATTATTTCTTTCATCGTCTACTGTTCTTAATTCTTGCTCAATAAATGAAGAAGTAGGCGAGTGAAAAATTAATTTATTTCTTTTGTGCTTAGCGGCAATAATAATGTAAATAATTACACAGTTCAATACCAGAATAGTTGAGAAGGGAGTAAAGGCATATATGCATGCGTCAACCCAAGGCCAGATGGTTTCAACTAGATATACGTGTTTTGGGTCTGCTTCACATATCGCAATGATAGTACCATTGAATGAAAGCTGCTTCAATTGCACAGACCAAAGAAAATGACAATTTATCAAGATAAATAGAATTACTGTAATCATAATGTATACACGTGCATTTCGTGCAGTGCAGAGGTTCAGAGCTTTGAGCGGAAAAAAGACGACTAATGTTCGTTCAACAGTTACAATAACTAGTAACCACACAGAAACGTCACTACTGAAATATCCAACGAACTTCACAAATTTACACATAATGTCGTTTATTTCTTCTATGTTTTTCATAAATTGTCCGAGCCAAAGACGCAGTAACCCGACATAAATGACAAGTAAATCCATTATTGCTAAAACACTTAAATAACATAGTGTCGATGTTCTTTTACATTGTTTCATTAAGATAATAAAAGAGAACATATTTCCAAGAGTTCCTACAAACACTAAAACGGGTGGTACAATCAGAAGTATATATTTCTTTGCGATATAGGCGGGATATTGCTCTAAATTCTCGTCGTAAAAAGTAGCCGCCATTTTAGTCCCCCCTTTTTAGTTTATTATCCGTATAATATGTGTGTACTTCAAAATATCAAAATATATCTCTATAATAAAATTGTCAGTCTTCATAAATGTAAAAATGGAAAGATATGTTTAAAAGAAAACTGCGAACCATATGTATACTAAGAGGTATCATATTGCAAAAAGCTAGAGGTTAATGATTTTTATATCTCTAAGTGGATATCAAATCTATGATTAAATTGCCTAGAACAAAAGCATATGTCACAATAATTGCTTTTTTCATGTGTTTTTTTAAACTGTTGTCGAACGTTTGAACCCATCTTTCATTATAAGGCTAGAGGGATACTTTTAAAATCATATTCTATATTTGTGACAGAAGTTTAATAACAACGAAACATGAATTTTACAATTTAAAAAAATACCGTGTGATTTTCCTGTTGTTAATTATTTTATTTCATTTGATTAGAGTCTAAAAAGCGCGGGAAGAGATTCGATGATCTAGCGAAACATCGCATGGCTGTTCGATTTGGGGTGTCTGGTTTCACTCGGGGATTAAAGAACGTTATATGGGTAATAAGTCAACCGACATATCACAAACGGCTTCCATCGCATTGGCACTATTCCGAGCATTAAGAACGTGAAGTATTTGACGTAGAGAAAGTGGTCTGTGACGATGTTTACATCTTGTGAGTAAAATATTTTATAATGAAAATACGTGTATTCATCATAGCTTAATAGATTTTTGTAATTATGTTTGTTAGATATACATGTATATGATTCCGCTAGCAAAATTTAGTTTATAGCTGCGTGTCTCCAGATGAGCCAAATATTTTAAAGAAAATCAAACCTGGGAAAAATATTTTAAGAAAAACGATTCAAGATTCAAGTTCTAGTTAACATGTCACATGTTACATGCAATTAACGACTGATTTTGCAGTATTCATCACCTTATTTTTTTTTGCGTTACTAACGCAGTAAGGGCTATTTTCTGCCTAATATTTTGTTATCTTTTTTTGTCACTTGCATGGATTGTAAGTGCCGATTGCAATAGTTTTCTTTCTTTGTTCACCTCACAATATTTTACTTTTAAATACATTTTCAAAATTTTCATGAAAATTACAATAATTATGGAGAAGTGCTCATTTTATGTAAATACTACACTAGAGAATAAAAACATTAAGAAGCTTATACCTCATTTTTTGTTCAATGGATTCAAAAGTTATTATATCAAGTTTAAACAACATTGACAGCGTCAGTAAATGTTGCTGATTTATATAAAAAAAATATCAACGGATATCGATAAAATCATTTATCCAATGAAGGCTATTTTAACAAAGAATTCGAGCAACCAAAGAAACATATAAGATTTATAATATTAGATTATGTGTATAACGATATTGGCGAATCTTTCACACTACTTAAAAAAAACTCTCTGTCTTCATCGTGTTTAAAGGGAAGTCACTCTACAGTTGAAAATAATGGACTATTGATGAATTATTCATCTTTAATCTCCAGAAAAAAGGTTTGTCAAAAAATAAGAACAAAATTTTTGCAATTTAAATTTATGAGCATTAAGGTATTGTCATAAGAGTTAAAATACCATATTGTTTCTTGTTGGTAATCATGTAACACAATAACTCCTCATTATGTTTAAATAGAGCAATATTAGACCATGAAATCAAAATTATCTCATTTTAAAGTCCATGTTCAATTTCATTTAAAAGGTATTTTATACAAATTATAAGAGACTACCGTGTCATCAAATTCAATTTAAACATGAATTCTTTTGAATACTACGTTCCACTATGCATTAGCATATAATGAAATTAACCAATATATACTACGAAGAAAAAAAGAAAGGCAACGTCAATTCCCTACTTTTGTCAACAGACTTTAAATAATACATAGCCAACATTCTTATATCCCGTACTTTGGTGTTCTTGTCTCACAGCAAACGATAATTAAGCATATACCAATGGCTCCCTGGCGCCGTTTATCTGCTTAATGGTCCATTCATTGGTTGTATATAAGAGACATTATGTTAAACAGAAGACATTTCGTTATCTGATTATTGTTCCTATTGTTGTTCTTTCTCATCACATTTTTATCTTCTCTTTTTTCTTATTGCTTTTTGTATTTGATTTTGTTTTTATATCTTTTAACATTTAATTAATGTCTAAATTCAACAAAAATGCATCGTTATCGGAATCCAAACAAATCGTATTTAATCAATATTGCACACTCTTAGTATCAAGTAATTTTTATCACATATATATACACATTGATTATCTTAAGTGGTGCACATCAAGTTTTAACATTTTTATTGGTTCATATCTGTAAAACATATTGACATAGATTAACAAAGTGCGCCTTGAATAGTGACTACAGGTCAACAAATAATACTAGTTGATATATGAAATGTGTACAGTTATGTGCCGGCTAAATATGAATAAAGTACTACATACAACAGTAAGCATGCCATTCCAATGCATTTGTTTAAAAAAATAAAGAAAAAAAATAACCACATTTTATACTATACAGTGTGGTGTCATGATAGTGACTGGTTTCAAAATTGCGAATTAATTATTTTACAGAACGTTTAAAATAAGTCTCACATGCGAACATTGCTATGCGAAAACAATCTTACTAATTGTTTTCAGTTAACTTACAAATGTATATAATTATGTTAATTAAGTTCTTGATTTTATATATATTTTTATATATTCTTTAAAGACGCATTTTGTAGATTTTGCATTTTTGAAAATACTTAATTAAAAAAGAACCGTAAATGAAAAATAATCGTAGTTGACACAGTGTTTTTGTACTGTTATAGGTATAAGAGTTCTTTTTTTATAATAATATAAATGTTTGTATTAAAGGGAGATAACATAGATGCTTTAAATATACCATGCCGTTGCGATTAAGTACCTTGGGCGGTTAAATTCGACGCATTCTTAATTTCTGTTAGATCTTCTATTTTCTTTTGACGTAATGTATAAAAAAGGAAACATTCTTTGGTTGAAGTACAGTTGTGTAGTAACTTTCGACATTGTGTCAAATAAAAGCACTGATTCAGAACAATTTAATGGCGCAGTTATGTAAAATGTATTAAATGTATACTCATTGTGGTATAAACTGATACATGTAATAGAATATTAGAAATATCTTTCAAAAACGCCTTAATCTAACAAGCCTACAAATCATTGTGCAAGTAAACGCAAATGGCCTCAAACCACCTACATCGCAAAAGTTATAAATCAGTTCATCATATACCTTAAACATGATATAAATAAGGTAGTTATGCACTCGACATTATTGACCTTAAATACGTTTTTAAATATCTCACAAGGCATAAATAGCTTTATTCTTAATAGTTACAAGATCATCAAACAAATGTAACTGTTGGCCTTAAATTGGGTAAATCCAACTGGGTAAATTGTTATTTCTAGGTGTAACTACAGTCAATGCTTGTTGGGGCTGAAATGATAACCACTCCATTGGATACCTTTCACGGCTTGAGGAAGAAACATCACTTTGTCTATATAGTAAATTATAGGAACAGTACAAAATGTAAAGAATATTTCTTCTAACTTATTAAAAACTAAAATAAAATAAAATTATAATTTTATACAGTATAGACAAGTAAGATTGTGAAAGACAACATTTCATTATACATGTACATGTATATAGAATTTGCATACATCTTCTTGACTATAGAACTGTAGAATAAATTAAGATTTGATTAAGCTGTTATATTAAAATATGAATTGTATGAAACAATCATAATTTGAACTAAATATTTGAAATATATTTCAAATATGGAGAAAGGTATAAGAACAAATACAGCGGATAATAGCAATTTACAGATCAGGTATTGCAATGTGTTTAACTTTCTATCGTATAAATTAGATTGTTACACAAACACTAAATAATTAAAACATATCAGCATCCAGAAACTTAGGACAAAGTTTTAGTCTTATAGAATCTTCTCTTTTTGTACACTGATGTAAACAAATATTGTACAATTACTGTATTTCTTCACAAGTTCTGTGTATATATACTTTTTGACGTTTGTAAAGATTTTGTTCATATACAATATTATTAAATGAAATGCAAATGTCTTTGACATAAATCAAATTTTCAGGCAAAAATATAACCCAACCTTTCAATAAGGCTGTACTCTAGAGAAATAATACCAATCTACTTTTGTACGTAAATGTATTACATTTCCTGATTTCCTAAACTAATTTTGTTGTAAATTATCCCCAGGACATTGCATATCTACATAAATAAAATAGCTAACACAAAACTGCTATCAAAGGGTTCTTCGATCTGAAGTGGAGTCATTCGTTACAGACATAAAAGACGCCAAACAATCAAGAAGTCAAGTGAAATTTCTATGAAAAAAAGAATATGTGTATTTGTTTTGAATACTAGTTTAATGAAAAGAAAATCTTCTTTGTAATGATTTTTAGAACTCGAGTGTTTAATAAGAAAATGGCATCAATAAGTCAAGTAGAATTGCTAAAATTGTAAATATTTCTTTAGAGATTGTATCTACAATAACAAACTTTACATTGAAGTGACTTGATACTTTTGTTTAATATATGATAACATAATCAGTAAATGAAATATTGAATATTAAGTTCCAGACGTATAGGTGCAACATTTGATTCATCTTTTGTATTTAATTTGCTCTTGAATGAAAAGAAGGTCTAAGTTCTAATATACGCCCAGAAATATACCAGGGGTTCTTTGGAAGCAATGAAAGCACTTGAATAACATTAGGATTCTTTCAGACATAACATCATCATATAACATGAAAAATATGTTTTTAATATAATTATAAGCTTTTCAATTTGTAATAATATATGAATGAAAAAACGTAGATGATTAAAACAATTTCACCAAGAGAAAGAAATCGTTTTGAAATTTTCTAAAACTAAAAAATCTCTTCTGGTGTTATATCGTCATAGACAAAAAGGTTTATTGGGGGATAAATTATATACATGTATGTTATTATTAGCTACGAAAGCCTAATAGTGTCAAATGAAATAAAAAATAAAAATGCAAAGGCGTTATAACGCGAATAAAGGCATTATTACGCAAATCAAAAGGCGTAGCAACGCGAATAAAGGCGTAGCAACGCGAATCAAAAGGCGTAAGAACGCGAATAAAGGCGTTATAACGCGAATCAAAAGGCGTAATAACGCGAATAAAGGCGTTATAACGCGAATCAAAAGGCGTAGTAACGCCTTTATTCGCGTTATAACGCGAATCAAAAGGCGTAGTAACGCGAATAAAGGCGTTATAACGCGAATAAAAAGGCGTAATAACGCGAATAAAGGCGTAATAACGCGAATCAAAAGGCGTAGTAACGCGAATAAAGGCGTAGTAACGCGAATCAAAAGGCGTAATAACGCAAATTAAAACACATTATAATGCCAATTTAATACCATATTTATACTAGTAATCAAATTCGCGAGAAAGGAAGACCAATATTGATCTGAATTTATTGCTCAAGATATAAACTCGTATACAATAATACAATATACATTTTTACAATAACTTTCATTATATTTGCACAGTAATTATGCTAAACTATTTGTCATAAACTAATAAAGACTCTTTAATATTTGCCAATATAAGATGACTTGGTGACTTATAGGTTATAAAGTATTACCTCCTTCAAATAACAATCCTCCTACGAAGTTTGAATATTGTGGGCCAAATGGAACTTAAGTTATGCTCCCGAAACCAAATTGCTTACGGACGGACGGACGGACAGACAGACAGACAGACGGACGGACGCACGTTCCATCATTTTGGGTTTAGGGGCTATTTACTTTGTTATTTTCTTTGTTCTCTTAAGGGCTACTAGCCCATAAACCCTTTGATCACGGATTGAACCTATTGTTCCCTTTACTGTTATATAGCCCCTAAACCCAAAATGTTTGCTCGGACGTACGGACGCCAGGGGGTATAACATAATATGCCCGAAATTCTTTCGGGCATATAATAAAACGTACATCTAGATCAATTCATTTAAATCAACATTGTTCTTCCTTCCATACATTAATAGGCCACTGTTTGGAATTTATATGGTATTAAATTAGCGTTATAACGCCTTTTGGTTCGCGTTATTACGCCTTTTGATTCGCGTTATAACGCATTTATTCGCGTTAGTACGCCTTTTGATTCGCGTAATTACGACCATTGTTTCGCGTTATTACGCGAATAAAGGCGTTATTACGTTTTTCAATTCGCGTTATTACGCCTTTTGGTTCGCGTTACTACGCCTTTGTTCGCGTTATAACGCCTTAGTTTCGCGTTATAACGCCTTTATTCGCGTTGCTACGCCTTTTTTCGCGTTATTACGCCTTTTGATTCGCGTTATTACGCCTTTTGATTCGCGTTATTAACCTTTTGATTCGCGTTATAACGCCTTTATTCGCGTTGCTACGCCTTTTTTCGCGTAATTACGCCTTTTGATTTGCGTAATAACGCCTTTATTCGCGTTGTTACGCCTTTTTTCGCGTTACTTCGCCTTTCGATTCGCGTTGCTACGCCTTTTGGTTCGCGTTACTACGCCTTTATTCGCGTTATAACGCCTTTGTTTCGCGTTATAACGCCTTTATTCGCGTTGCTACGCCTTTTTTCGCGTAATTACGCCTTTTGATTCGCGTAATAACGCCTTGTAATTTCGTAATTACGCATTTACTCGCGTTACTACGCCTTTTGTTATTAAGCCTTTTGAGGCGCGTTATAACGCCTTTTTTCGCGTTGCTACGCCTTTTTTCGCGTTGCTACGCCTTTCGATTCGCGTTGCTACGCCTTTTGGTTCGCGTTACTACGCCTTTATTCGCGTTATAACGCCTTTGTTTCGCGTTATAACGCCTTTATTCGCGTTGCTACGCCTTTTGATTCGCGTAATTACGCCTTTTGATTCGCGTAATTACGCTTTTGATTCGCGTTATTACGCCTTTTGATTCGCGTTACTACGCCTTTATTCGCGTTATTACGCCTTTGTTTTGCGTTATAACGCCTTTATTCGCGTTGCTACGCCTTTTTTCGCGTAATTACGCCTTTTGATTCGCGTTACTACGCCTTTATTCGCGTTATAACGCCTTTGCATTTTTATTTTTTATTTCATTTGACACTATTAGGCTTTCGTAATTAGCTATAGTTTGTTTAAAATGTTTTGTTTCTCTTTAACATAGTGGTTCATGAGTGTAAAGCTAAATGTCTTTCGTAGCAGCAGTTGTTAATTAACATTCAGGTGTTGATTCCTCGTAATGAATATTGTTGTCCAGTTTTGATATTCCTTCAGCAGCAAGAGCAGATAAAGTAGCAATCTGACTCCAATAATGATGTTAAACCGGGCCAAAAAGCGTTGCTGCAAAAACTAGCGAAATGTTCGTATAACAAAATCCATCCATTGTTAGTATGCATAACGGTTTATATAAATTACTTAAATTATACACACAAACTAATACATTTCATGAACAATTAACCCTTTACCTGCTGAGTTTGTATCATGATTAGGCCAATCTTTGAATTTGAACAGTTAATTTACAGTTTCAAATATATATAAAGTGTAATAAATATAGGGGCTCGGAGCGAAAACACGCTAATTAGCGGGGGCGCGGGCGAAGTCTAGTAAATGAAGGGGAACTTCGCCCGCGCCTGCAGGGCAAGGTTTAAAATTATACTTGTACAATTATCATTATGAATAGTTTTATATAATCTCATGTTGCACGGACTGACAATGTTTTCTTTTATATATTGTATGTCTAAATGTTTTTGAACAAACGATAATCCAACTATTCATTAACTTCTCCGAGAAAAAAAGTAACACACTTTCCCTTTCACCCAGAACACCTCAAATGATGGAAATAAGATCTGACATTAGATTTATTACTTGTGAACAACTACTGTAAAGCAAGAGTGTTTTACTCCGTGGACGAATTACATAAATGTCATATTCGTTTGATCACATGACTGAATCAGACTGTATGGATTATTTATATCTATTCATATCCTTCGCCTACAAAAAACCAACATATACAATAATATTCCTTACAGATTATAATATTATGATTTTGTCTCAAGCAATAATCTATAATTTTAAACTTTACTGTCAGAAAAATGTGTATTTATGCCTTCATTTATAGTTTGCAAATAAATTTAGTGTGTACTTTAGAATGTTTATTTTGTTTATCAAAGTAACGGATTACTACTGTTTATAACTTTAATATAATGTGACAAACAGTGGAATATTATGCAGCATGAAATGTGAGTACAATGTTTTTACTTTTTCTATCTGGAATAGTTGCCTACAATTAACAAACATTTCTTTGAAACAAAAAGAACAAAAGAAAAGTACTAATAATAATTATACAACGTATTTCATTAGATATAACTTTATACCTTTTAAATTATGTACATGCAAATTAACTTTAGTGAAAATCTCTTTTCTCATACAATACATGCATTTACTTTTATATGTGCCGAACAGTATATTTATAGAGTCATTAGTTAATTTTTTAAGAATTGTAACTGTATTCTTATTTAACTGAGTAGACGTAAAATTAAGATGTTTAAAATCATATTTTAAGTGGCATATTTAAACATACTTATAGCTATATAATTGGTTTAAACATATTTATTTAAGCTCGATTGCGAAACAAGTTCTTGAAACTTATATTAATCACTTTCGAGTCGGCTTCCTGGAACAAGTACTGGTGTCATATTAGGAGCATGGTCGTGACCCGAGTAGGGCTCGAACCCATGATCTCTGGGTTGAGAGGCAGAAACCTTAACCACCAGGCCACCGCTCCCTCTAACGTATTAACATGCAAAATGTTTCATTTATATAATTATAGTGGAACATTAAAAAGACTAAAAGCAAAAATCAGACTTGCTTGATCCCTTGGGATAAGAATACTAATAACACAACTTAAAAGGAGCAACCCATTTGTTATGTAAAGGACAATAAAATAAAACCCGTAAAATAAAAATTCTTTAAAAAAAAAAACATCTAAAAATATAGATGACTTTAATTTGTACTTGAATTGGTTGTAAATTCCAATGTGAATATCAAAATCATAACTAAATCAAGTTTCTTCTGGAACTGTTTCAGGATATGGCTTACAGTTATAATGGAACTCGTCTGGCCATAAAAAAACGTCCCACGTCAGCTATGCATTTTAGATGACCGGAGAACTGATCATGGTTGAATTGTTTACAAACAACGCATGCATACTATTCTGATACATTTGTACAATACGCGCGACATCTGTGTCTATATTAATTAAGTTCTGAATTCGCTATTATAATAATTGGTGTCTAGTCTATTCGCGGTGATATTGAACGAGCATAAAAACAAAAGGTAGTGTTAACTATTGCGGATATATTCAATGATATATTTGTGGTTATAATATTGTACCTGTTTTATATATGTTTATATTCATATTTGGATATAAAGCGTAAACTTTAAAAGTTGCAGTACATTCCCGACGAACAACGTGATCACAAAACATTACACGTGGCGGATATATATAGTATATAATCGACAAAAACAAATAGCTATAACATGAATGTTTAATATGTTGTAAGCGACTTAGAAGTAGGTGACAGAACATGTGGATGTTAGCGTTACACTGAAAAATGACTGTAACAGTTTACTGTTCTTATTTTAGATATGTGATAAATAGAAAACTATATTCATGTAGATTCAATACTTAATTTATAGAACTCGTGTGAAAGCTTGCATAATATGATTTTATTCAACGAGTTCAATAAATTTAGAATTAAAACTACATTCATGCAACATCGTCTATTTATATCATTTGATAACGTATAAACTGCAAACTTTTATACAGAACAATAGAAAAAAATGGACTACGTACATTTCATACATAATTCCTTAAACATGTACATTTTATACATAATTCCTTAATCTTTTTGATCTATCAAATTTTAAATTTTTTCTTCGGACATGTTGACGCTCGGTTGTCTAACGCTGACTGATTTTCAACGCATGAAGAAAACACGTGCTGAATAAGGCCGAAAAAGCACCCCGTATGATCGACGTAAGCACTACTTGAAATACAACTATAATTTATAATTTCTCTAATGCCACTTGAAATTTTATCATTTTTTCACAATTGTCACATGCACAGTAAAATAGAACTTAAATTTTTTTATTTTGTAACTTTAACTTTCATATAATTTTAATGCTTATTTCCAAATGATTTAACCACATGTATACTATTACAGCTTCTTACGAATTTTTAATAAATTTTAAAATTTTCAACTGGGTACTATCAAGGCATTCAAGTGAAACAAGTAAAACACCGATTACTAGGGAAAAAAACCCATGACATTTTTTGAAAAAAACCGCCTTTGCCAATTTATGTTGTCTTGAAATGTTTTTATTACCTAGCATTTAAATGATAGGGAATATATTTACAGGCAAAAGGGATAAATTTACGAAGCCTGTCTTTCTTTATCGTTAGGAAACAATTTCAATTTACATTCTTCACGATAAGGGAGGTCAAAGTTAGGATATTAACAGACGCAAATAATCAGTTAGTAAACGCAGTATAAAAGTAGGCAACGGTTAACGGCAGAAAAAAATATCCAATATTTTTAGACTGTACCAATTTCTTTGACAGAAAGCAAAGTAAGATTTCCAATCGCTTTTTCATTATACGGAAGGTGGTCGCCATATGTTCAGAAAGAAAGTTTGATAATAGAAAGAAAAAAATTGCGGATAAAAAAGCATATCTTCATAAAGCAATTTGTTGAAAATGAGATATTACAAAGTTGTAAAATAGGTAGGGAAATATTCTGATTTTCAAATTAACATTACTGATTAATTGTTAAAGATATAAATGATTGAATTATACAAAAATAACTGTATTTCTTTTATTTGTCTTTTGTCTTGTGGTTTGTTGTTGTTTTTTCTAGATAAAAAATGGAAAATATTTGAAATATTATGAAAAAATATATACTTTTATTTTACAATATATGTATTTAGGGATCATGAGTTGTATGTAGATTATAGTTTTTCCTTTCATCTAGTGTAGGCTAAATAGTGCTGAAGGATTGCAGTCATTTTTATCTATAAACATTGGATACATCTTAGTTCATACTCAAAT
>NW_026866400.1:40000-62288 GCF_026571515.1 Ruditapes philippinarum
ATTCTGTCTGACAGGCTATCAACATCAAAAAAAAAATCATAGCTCAAAGAACCTCAGGTCATCGGACCCACACTAAACCCAAATTAAATGGAAAGAGTGAAACTGCTGTCATTTGTCTAGATTTAGAGGTTTCCTTATTCAAAGCCACTGTCATGTTAAACATGTTTTCATTTGTCTTCAACTTAAGCATAAAAGCTCTCATAGCAGGTGATTAATCCAACTCCACAAACCTCGCCGCATCAAACCCATATCAGTCCCGTAAAATCTTATTTTAATAAAATTTGGCCTAAACATTATTATCGGGCAAAAAAATATCTAGGGTAATTGCTAAATGACCTGATGTTCCAGAAATGAAATAACTTGTCAACAAATATTGTGGAAATCAAGTTTAGCGAGAAATATGTCAGTTATATAAATAACAGTGAAAATGAAAAATACGCTGTGTAAATAACGTTCGAATCTTCTAAATTCGATAGCGTTTGTACTAATTACAATGAAAGTGTCACGATGTCTCACCACTCGAAATATCATATATGGATCTGTCCATCTTTTAATCTAGATCTGGCTTAAACCATTCTCCTTTAAGGGTAAATTAATAATAATAATAATAATATTAATAATAATGATAATATAATAACTGAGCGAACATAGTCAGACGATAAGAAATTGCCAGCTGAACTTTGTTTGCACTGGTCGCAGGGGTATGATAATTAAAGTTGTATTGAATGTTAAAGGAAGCACTGCTGTTAAAGGTTTCGCAACATTATATTTTGTAATTGAATCGACATTTGTAAGTGTTAATTTTATCTGTATTTTTCATCCATAAAGACCAATCTATCCGCCATTGATGCCAACTTATGTAAAACTGATTGAGACATTCTTAACTTTATGAATTCATCAAAACAACTTCATGAATTTATGACTTGCAACATTGATATTCATGTAACTACGATTTTTACTTCATCGTTAAATAAAATGAAAACGCGAATTTGTGAAGTTCAATTGTGTAAAAATGAAATCGAAATAATTGAAATAGTGAATTTGTGATTTTTCAAATCGGTAATTTATGAAGGTAATATCTCCTCTTCTATCGTTTGAAAACAGGAGTTATCTTGTTCACCTAAAAAATGTTTTTAAAACAATATTTTATAGGTTGAGCTCCATTTTTCGGAAAAAATAATGGTATTGCCAAAACTTCCTTGTTGACTTCGGCGTTGGCGTAAGTTAATTCTTCAACCAAAGTTAAGTTTTCATCCATAGCCGTTTAATACACAATACACGTTCAATACACATTAAATCATCAAAGTTGATTACCCTTGATGTTTTCTACCTCTTACACTGAATTTCAGGGGAAAAGTCAAAGGTCAGGCCACTGTGACCTTCAAAAGGTAAACTTGCTGTTGTTTTTAAGTTGCACAGGCACTACCATGGTCATAGGGCGACTATCCAGTTTTGCAGACTTTCCACTTTAAACAAACTGGCTATAGGAAACATTTTTTCTCAAATAAAGGATGTTTGTTGTATTACAAGTTTTAGTCGCTCTAAATATATGTGCAAACAACCGCTTTTTTAAAGGGCCAACCCTGTCAAAAACAAACTAATAATAGAAACGTATAACGCTCTCCTAGCGATAGCGAGCTAACAACCGTATTTATACTGGGCCCTAAAAACTGTCAAAAATTGTATAGCTAGTAATTGATTCATTTAATAGAAGATGTGTTCACAGCAAACTTTCTTTTTTCTGATAAATCGTGATATTTCATGTAAATATATTCGTTTTGATTAGGTAAAGATATTCATTAAGACCATTTTGAACGTTATGAATGGTATGGTAATAAATGGAAATTTGAGTCACTTTTCTGAGTTTTGTATAAAATATATTCTATTGCCTCCTTTGTAATATGTCTATTATCTTTTGGGTAAATTTGCTTTGGTTTGTGAATTCGACCGTTTTATCAGATCGTATTCCAATAATTATGTAAATGATTTTGTGGTGACTACTGAATGAATATTATTTCTGACAAAACCTTATTATTGCTTAAATTGTATAAATTGTATGAATGAAGTAGGGACAAAAGATCATTGTTTTTATAGTTCGTGTTCATAATGATTTCATATACTAATATTTCATGAATGAAGTTAGTGCGAAACCTAAATGTGTTCATATTGTGTGTACATATTGATTAAATATGTTTTATGAATGCAGTAAGGAAGAATTTCATTGTTTTCGTTGTTCGTGTACATAGTACAAATATAATGTACTTTATGAATGAAGTCAGTACGTTACCTAAAGTGTTTATACTGCGTGTACATATTGATTTAATATATTTTATGAATGAATTCAGGAAAAACATCATTCTTTTGGTAGTATGTGTACAAATTGATTTAATATACATTTTATGAATGAAATAGAGAAGAACAGAATCCCTAAAGACAGCCCAACAAGGCAAAATTGAAAATGTTGCAGGCTCGATTTGATTTAGCCTGTTCATGGACGGTACTGGAAAGTGCAAGTTACCGTCCACGCTCCCTAGCACCGGCTTAAGCAGACTTTAACATTTAAACACGAAAATGGTGAAAATTTGAATTTGAAAACATACGCAGTCAGGAAAAATATCATTGTTTTCGTAGTACCTGTGCTTATTGATTTGATATATACAAGACAAATTCTTAATGTGTAATGATTTGATATATTTTATGAATGAAATCAGTACGTGTTTATACTGCGTGTGCATATTGTTTTGATATATTTTATGAATGAATTCAGGACAAAAGAGCATTGCTTTCGTAGTACATGTACATAATGATTTGATATATTTTATGACTGAAGTAAGTACGAAAACATATTTTGTGAATGAAGTCAGGAATAATATCATTGTTTTTGTAGTACGTGTGCATATTGATTTAATATATTTAATGACTACATTCGGGACAGAAGATCATTGTTTTCGTAGTTCGTGTACATATTGATTTGATATATTTAATGAATAAATTCGGGACAGAGGATCATTGTTTTCGTAGTTCGTGTACATATTGATTTGATATATTTAATAAATAAATTCGGGACATAGGATCATTGTTTTCGTAGTACGTGTTCATATTGATTTAATATATTTAATGAATTAATTCGGGACAGAAGATCATTGTTTTCGTAGTTCGTGTACATATTGATTTGATATATTTAATGAATAAATTCGGGACAGAGGATCATTGTTTTCGTAGTACGTGTACATATTGATTTGATATATTTTATGACTGAAGTCAGGAATAATATCATTGTTTTTTGTAGTACGTGTACATATTGATTTGATATATTTTATGAATGAAGTCAGGAAAACGATCATTGTTTTCGTAGTAAGAATCCTCGCAAATCAAATGATTTGAAATGATCGAATAATGTAATTTTTTTTTTATCCGTGAACATTGTGTAGAAAATGAATATAAAAAATTTTTCTATAAATGACCCAAGGGCACATTATTCCTCAGAAAAAAATAACTTTTTACTTCTTTAGAAAGGGCAAACATGAGTTTTATAGTTTATAGGCATAAGTGGCCTTTAAATTTGCTCTGTATATTTTAACCTAGTTCACTAATTCAAAATATTTTGTTCATGTGACTGCAAATTTGATCTTGAATCGGTGACTTCATAAAAAATATTCATTACACAAAATCATATAACAACTATTTTATTAAGCTGTTTATCAATCAAAACGAAAACAGTACAATGTTCTTGTTTAACTACTAATAATTTATAGCCAATGTGACCCTCAAAGGTTAATGATAGGTAAATAAGGAAATGCAAATTGATTTGTTGATATGTATGAGGGATAATCAAAAATTAACCGGACTTTGTAAGAAATTGTTTACCTGTTAAATGAATATGCATTAAAATACACGGAAAACAAATCGGAATTTATCCCCTCAATGATACAAAATATATCAACAAAATATACAAAATATATTCACAAAAAAAAAGTTATGCTGTTATTGGCATGTACATGTGAAGCATTGCGGCGCACGGTATAACTTAAAAATTGACGTTAACAACGTCACAAGCGTATTGTTCTTAACGGTTGTATAAATATATATATACGAGTATTTATATATTTCTGTACAAGTCGGTATCATATTGTATTGTTATAGAATGGATGATGATAAAGAGCTCCTGTAATGACGCAAACTTTCGTTTTTTCCTTCTGTAGCTTTATTGCTGGAAAAATCGCACATGCAATAACTGCACTATGTATTACAAATAATGTAAAATAATGTTGCTGTAGGAGAAAATAAAAGAATAATACAACTAAGAACAAAATTGTTATTATTTGAAAATAAGTAAAACGCAAAGCCGATTTTGAACGGTGACTGTTTAATTGTTGACACAATTTCTCCATAAGACTACTTCGTAAAATAATAAAATAATTTATACTATTGTAAACCAAGAATACAATATATGTAATTATTGCATTAACCATTATCATTTTGAAAACCTTAGAGTTGACTGCACCGTCCCGTAGCTACTGTCGAACATCAATGATCCGTAGTCAATCGACTCATTTTTTAACGTCTTGGCGATTGACGTCACCAACGTCCTTGAAAATTTCTTCTTTCTGTCTCTCCCTTGTTTTTTATTTCTCTAATACCCTTTCTTAATCATTTATGCTAATCAAAAACTATACTGTGACTTCCTGGAACTTTTTCCTTGATAGCCATAAATTTTTTCTACGTTTAAAACATTTTGACAAACTTTTCTTATTGATCGATTTTCGAAACGTTCCGACGACATAGTTTTAATGCGAGTATTACGTGACGTTTGAATTGTGATTGCAAATATAAACATGGTTTAAACGAAGTCATTTTTTTCTTACAACGTCAAAGATATGGTTCATGACGTTTTGGCGTATTTTGAAATCTAAATGTGCCATATTGTTACGCGACTTTACGCACTGCGCCGGGTGTGCGTTACCATGGTTTTTGAATTCTCTGTTACAGACAAGCTATTGACGTTATCAGATTAGATATGGCATCAGTTTACAGGTATTGTTGTCCGATATAACAATAACTGATTCTTCAATTAACAGTCTCAGTCCGGTTTATTTTTGATCATCCCCCATATTGCAATGCTCATTTTTCATTCTTCCAAAATACTTGCCAAATCATAAGTAGTGCGCATCTTATAAATATATCCATGTTTATCTGGGAGATTGATTGCTAGTCTTTGTTAATTACGATTTAATTGATTTTATTTTACCCTGCTGATAAAGAGCAATCATTTATCCTGATGTTATTCTTTGCGGCAATACATTTTCTTGAATGTCGATATATGTGCACGCCTACAAGGAAAAAAACTAATTATAGATTTGAGATTCTTTTATTTTATTTTTGTCCGGAGCATATCTCAAAAAGTATTTGAAGTATCAACTTGAAACTTCAAAGGTGGATAGATCTCATTTAGGAGGAGTACAGTGCACAAGAATGATAACTCTTCCCAGCATAATTTTCAGTTATTGCCTTTTGGTATTTTTCAAACTTAATTTTTGTCCAGAGCATAACTCAAAGGGCCTTTGAGATATCAACATGAAACTTCATAGGTGAATAGATCTCACTCAGGAGGTGTGCAGTGCACAAGAATGATAACTCTACCTACGTATTTTTTGAGTTATTGCCCTTTGTTATTTTTCATACTTAATTTCTCGCCTGAGGAGAGCATAACTCAAAAGTCATTGAGATGTCAGTATGAAACTTCATAGGTGGATTTATCTGCTTGAGCAGGAATGCTGTACTATAGAATGATTACTCTACCCTTTATAATTTTTGAGTTATTGCCCTTTGTTATTTTTCATACTTTTGTCCGGAGCTTATCTCAAAAAGTGTAAGAGGTATCAACTTGAACTTTATATGTGGATAGATCTCATTGAGAAGGAGTGCAGCACACAAGAATGATAAACTTCCCTGCATTATTATTCAGTTACTGCCCTTTGTTTTTTTAGCCATCAGTATTCACGTAGGTTTCAAATCTATAATAATCACTTCAGCCATCATTCATCATTTTCATTACCAAAAGACATCTTAAAATTGAATTATTCTGCTTTACTTCATATACATTCTTCCAATAAGCAAACACATTCGGCAGAGGATGGCCATGTGAACATGGCTCTTGTTGACAAAAAATATGAAATTGCGAAAAAAAAACCAGTTACAGTATATAATGCTCGTTAGTTACTTGGACATGACACTGACTGTGCGATAACTTGGGATGTTTTTGCAAATCAAACCGTCTTGGCCTACCCGCCTCAACATTTTATAGCAGAAACATCCCTTGATGTCCCACTGCCTATGTTATACCCTCGTAACTAACTCGCTTCATATAAATATAATTTCTTTTGCATATCACTTCATTTTTTTTCTTGCTGTTGTAGTTGTTGATGTTTTTGTTTACAATTTTGTTTTTTAACATGGCGAAGTTTGGGGAAGGTTGAGGAAGTCGGAGCTAAACAACCTCTTACTGCTTCAGAAAGTCGGACATGAATGCGTTAAAGTGAAAGTTATTGATGTTGTTTAATGTAAAGCTAAACGAGATAAAGTTCTGACAGTTCATGAATCCTTTCCTTAAATTTCCATTGAACAAAGTTAAAAGTTAACCATAAAGTAGGGTATTTGTTAACAGATTTAGTTATTGCGGGATATATTGGCCCTAGACCTAATTTACTTACGTTTCTCAAATTTTGTGTCTTGCCACATGGATAAGAATTAAATAACTAATATATATAATCCTATGGAACGAATATGCGTACTTCATCACAGTCAGAAAGCATACAATCAACTATTGTATCAAAATATTTCGTCTGACATCAATAACATTGCTGATGAGAGTTACGTAATTACGGAAATGTCTTGCTGATTTAATGTGTATGTTAAGGGTACAAGTTAAGATTTATATCTGTGCCATCAGTCTAACATTTAGATAAACAAGATCACCAAGAAAAGGCGGCGTTCAATGACTTGGTTAAGACTTGGTGCTAGACGTTTGATATGTGGCTGCCACACTTTTTTCTTATCCTTTGTAATATTTTGCTTAGATTTGTGAACTCTGTAGTTTTCTTTCTCTAGATTTTGACATAATCAAAATGATATTATTCGACACGCCGTATTGGAATTTTATCAACAAAGTACGTGAAATTAAAACCACATTCTCACGTGACAAAATTATTCTAAAAATAGGTCTCAGAATCTGTCGAGAGAACGCGGCTTCGGGTTATTTCGATCAATCCGACATGCTTCGGATAATTTCGATTAATCAGACAAAATCCGATGTTAATGTTGTGTAATCCTAAATGAAATTATGTTTTAATGATGAAAAGATGGCAGCACTGAATGATTTAATGACTCGTTTTGAGATACTCATTTTTGTCCCCCTGAAAAACCTACATAATCAAAAGTGGGGTGCAGCTTAAACCCTTATTCATCTCAATTAAATGTTAAACTGGCTATTATGTGTTTATGGCGTATTTTATGTTTTTGTTTTCCTGGTAATACATTTCTGTCATTACAATTATTTATCACTAGTAATGTTTTCATGGCCAGACAACTTGTATGATAGTTTCTTACTTTGACTAAAATTGGTTTATACAGAAGAAATAGGATAAACATTTTAAATAACTAAATTTATTATCAGATATAAAAGGTGTTGCTTTAAAAATTCACTCTGGGCTACAAATAATTATTGAAAGCTTTGGTTTTTATTAATTGAGTTAAAGAGACATGAAAACTTGTTTATGGTTCATTAACGGAATAGAGAGACTTTAACAATAAAATATGATAAACTGAATGTCGAAAACTTATTGGCACTTTGCATTTATTGATAGGTAAAGTCACTGCATATTATAGATTTAATTTGTATGAATGTAACTGTTTTGAGTAACTATTCATGTTTCATTATTTTGTAATAAACTAATAATTTACGACCTTGCTCAGACATGTGTATAGTTATAAATATAATCAGTTTTTCCAAGCATTATCATAATCATAAAGTCAGCTGGGTGTGTGATTCCTCACAATGCGAAGCGTTTCATTCACCTTTTCATATGTCAGAATCTTGAACACGTAAAAAGATTAGATCAGTCAAGTAAAGGTAGAGACATGATAGTCCTGTTATTACACTTTTTTGCTTATTTAGACAACTTTACAAGTCACGCTGTGTGGTCGTTATATTGAGACATCACTATTACTTTCTACAGAAGAAATAATATTTAAATTGAGTGTTATTAATTGAATATTTTTAAACAGAAATTCTACATATTTGACTGCACAAAAATGATAGTTATACGCAGATAAGCTGTCTTTATTTATACGTTATCATGGCAATTCACTACTGTGTAACAGTGTTATTGCTGTTTTTTTTCTTTCTTTTCTTTCTTCTTTTTGTTTGTTTCTTTTTTTGTTCATTTACTCATTATTCTCAATTATATTGTCTTTGCTCTGATAGCTGTCATTCACATTAAAGTTTTGATTTGTAGAGTAATCTAGAGTTGTGTTTCAAAACATTTAACTGTGTTTATAACAGAATAATAATCTCGTTTACAATTTATATGCTTTTTCTCAATCAAAGTTTCAATAAACTTTTAAACTTATGTAAAAGTAAATTTTGAGCAAATCATAATATTATATATTATGAAGTTTGAAAAAAAGATTTTTATTATTAGAATATTTGGCGATAAAAGTGAGGCTATAAGATTTGGTTTTCTAGTGAGATTTAAGTCTTGTGCAATATCAACAACTCGAAGTTATGAGTTTGGTTATGAAGTTAGGAATGATGTTTTCTGTTTTACCTTTGTTGGAACACTTTTGAAATGGGCTAATTCCTCTTAAAGGGCGGATTCCCAAAGAATTGCAGATCAAGAATGATGTCACAAAACCGTGATAGTTTTTTCATTACAGATAACTTATAAACTCAACGTATAAAAATACATTTTTATTGATGATATTAGAAGGAAAAGGCTAAGCTTTCTCAATGAGCTATGTACAAACCTCATAGATGTTATCTGAAACCTCATTGATGAGCAAACTAAAAGTTTATCGATAGCAAAGTGCATAAAGCTGTATCAGATGAAACATTTTATGAAACATTAAGTAACAGTAACCTTGTGGTCATTTCTTGAAAACGTCGTAACAAAAATGTTACGTAATTTGTTACACATGAAAAGTTACGTATGCCCAAACGCTTTCAATTATAATAAATATACTAACAATTTTCTTTCTTTCTTGATATTGTGTGATCATTCATAACATATTAACATTTGATTCAAAAAGATAAAAAAAACACTAAATCAAAAGAAACAAAAACGTATTGCAATAGCGGAGATGTATTTGTTTAAATCATATAGATTTTTTTAGTTTGATTGTTGGAAACAAAAAGCTTATACAATTAGACACAAAGTAATGAACAGTGAGTGAATAAATTCCTTCTCAATGAAACATCGGCTAGTCCTTGACGGGGTTTGAACTAACGCGACCAACATATCTCAGATTACTAGGCAAAACTAGTGAACTGAGCCAAATACTGTCCCCTTAATAATTATTTTATTGAGCAACAAACATTTATCAAAGTTATGTATACTTTTATTTGTACTATATGCTATTATAATAACATCATTTTTTCATTAAAATATCTCGTTTTTCTACTAGTGCGAGAACTTTATTGATATATCTTTTCTAGAAGAGCGTTTTAGATAAGACAATTACGTTATCTGACGCATCATCATCTATTCTGTTTGTTACATATCTATAGGAACCGTTTGTATGGAACAAAAAAGCTGAAACGCATGAATTGTTTCCTATTTATCTAACATTTCTTGTTAAACCATTAGCATCAGAACATTGTTTAAAAAACGAATAGGTTTACTTCTAAATAATAAATGACACATTTTTGCTTTTTATATGTCTATAATTCACTTATTCCAAATGACCAACTGAACGAAACTAAATAGTGTACTCATATCAACATAAAATATAAATGAGTAATAGCACATTAGTAATGACCAATGATAATTCTAAGAACTAAACATAACTCAGTAAAAAATACATAAACCAAGGCCTAGCCTCGAAGGC
Source organism: Ruditapes philippinarum (assembly GCF_026571515.1). Taxonomy (NCBI): domain Eukaryota; kingdom Metazoa; phylum Mollusca; class Bivalvia; order Venerida; family Veneridae; genus Ruditapes; species Ruditapes philippinarum. The sequence continues at coordinate 50,105 of NW_026866400.1, forward strand.
ATAGAAAATCATTTGTAAGCTCGGTATCAAATCTCATGGTTGGAATTGGTCAGTGTATATTCTGTGACAGTTTATAACCAATAGAACCTGAGCTCAAAACTTTTCTACATGACTTCCGCTTTTGCGGAGCTCTGAAACGTGAAGAACAGGCCAGACATTACTTCACACTAATGCTCTCGTTTACAAAACATGGTTTTTACACAGATGTTGTCACCCGTATTTTGTTCTGTTCTGAATAGTTCGACTGTGCTAAAACAAATGAATCTCGTAACCAGTAGAAATATTTGCAGGCAAAAACATAGATGAAAAAATATGATATTGCAGTAATTAGTAGCGGTAACCATTATAAGCATGAATTAAGGCGTCATGGTGATATTCTATCAAATAATGACGTCACATTTGATAAGTACATCCTCACTTGTCAAGAATACACTTTAAATAGATATCTGAAAAAAAGGCGAAAGAGGCTTCGTTGATTTTAGTCGTTTTTAACGGTTTGTTTGAATTAGTCAGTCTACATGGAAGTATGTGAGCACATACCTGAGTAATTATGAAATTGAAAGCATGGAATGCTTCGTTTTGCAATGCTTGTTAATTTCTTTCCTTGAAATAACTATATATTCATAAATGGGATACAGCTTAAAATCTTATATCTCTATCAAGCAGATAAATGAAATATCATGACAGTGTTGATGGATTTTTAATTACCCAACTTTTCTGTTGATATATTTATTACGTAACAATAATTTATCATATTTATGTTTCCATGGCGAGACAATTTGTATGCTTGTTTTCTCTTCCTGTTCTTTGCACATGATTGATATGTATATATCTATGAAATAAACAATTTTACAAGAGAAAGGAAAAAAAAACACTCCAGCATTTCAAAGTACTCTAGATTTATTGCTCGTAGTTTTTATATATAACTGATAACTGATGCTATTTTACGGTACATTCTGGTTACTAGTTCTTCCTTATACTTTCCTGGGACTTGAATGGTATGTACTTTTTCCGACCGACTTCATGCTTATATGATTGATTAATATCGTTGCGAATAACTGATCTGAGGTTATGTTTAAATTAATGATCATGGACCTAACGAACATGTATTAATATACTGGATTTTTTCTCAAGAATGATGTCGCTGTAAAAAAACTCGCTCTCATCTGACATTCGAAGGGTCAATGTCTTTTTTGTTGTTTTTGTTTTTCTAACTAACGGCTTTTACAGTTACTGTATATCTAGACCAGAAGCATCTACTCCAATTATATATCTTTCAAACAAAAACAACAATCTGAAGTTCGGTTACCAGCCAAAAAAAGACAAAACACTATTATAATTATAATTGTATGCTATTTTGAGTTCCTTTTCAAAGCTATTTATCTTTTTTGCTGAAACAGCGGATTGTTTAAATTTTGTTAGCATTGTCACAAATATGTAAGCATCCAGCGTCATTTTATTCAGGTTTCAATCATCCCACATGTTCCAATTTAATTATAGTAAACATTCGCGCCCGAGGCACAATGTACATTTAAGCTATCTGTTTTGTTATCAAAATTAGAAATACTGTTTCCTATTTCTTATTTAATTTCCTATTACATGATTTTAAAATTAATGAATGCATAAAATGCTAATTGTTCTCAATTGGCGGCATAAAATGACTTTGTTTCCACTTAATAGTAGCTAAAGTATAATTATTATAATCTAATGCCCAATTAATGAGCCAAATAAACTTTATCTACATACACGGAAATTTTGATTGATGTGGGCAAGTTTTCAACACAGATACTTGGGGTTTGGAGCTCAAAACGCCTTTAAAATCCAAATAAAATGCATATTTGTCAATCCCAGCACATGTACTGATCATATATATAAAAAAAACTTAATATAAGCCGTTTTGAAAAAATTTCATATTTCAACATCTATAATAATACACAAGATAAAAATGTTCGCCGGAAAAAATCCGCACCCCTACCGTCATAATCACCATGTATTTTATTCCATTTCCAATATTTTCACATAATCCTTTGGTCCATCGACACAGAAGATATAATTCTTCACGATGATGGTCAATTTTAAACTTCAACGGTAATATAAACAACGCAACAGCCGAAATAAACATCAATATTATCGCCGTTTTTTTTCAACGACAAAATGTTTCGATAAATTCAATGGACCAGACGGCTATGAACGAAGCTATCCGATTATGTGGCCCCAGCTTTGCCGTGTGTAAAATGCGCAGCGCTTTTAAGTTTGGGAACCACATAATCGGATAGCTTCGTTCATAGCCGTCTGGTCCATTGAATTTATCGAAAGATTTTGTCGTTGAAAAAAAACGGCGATAATATTGATGTTTATTTCGGCTGTTGCGTTGTTTATATTACCGTTGAAGTTTAAAATTGACCATCATCGTGAAGAATTATATCTTCTGTGTCGATGGACCAAAGGATTATGTGAAAATATTGGAAATGGAATAAAATACATGGTGATTATGACGGTAGGGGTGTGGATTTTTTCCGGCGAACATTTTTATCTTGTGTATTATTATAGATGTTGAAATATGAAATTTTTTCAAAACGGCTTATATTAAGTTTTTTTGATATATATGATCAGTACATGTGCTGGGATTGACAAATATGCATTTTATTTGGATTTTAAAGGCGTTTTGAGCTCCAAACCCCAAGTGTCTGTGGTTTTCAACTATAAGCCCAACTCTTATAGGATAGAAATCAAAATATTTAATTACGAAGACGCTTGCCAAACCATCTCTTCTATCTTCCTTTTACATCTTTAATTGAGTAACTAATAGATTTAAAATAGTGTAAATATGTTTTGAAAAGTAGGATGTTATCATAACAACATGTTAGCTCAAAAAATCTGGCACTTTGTTCATTGAGAGAACTTTATTGATATCTATTTTCTAGCGTTTAAGATAAGGCTGCTACGCTATCTCGTCTCCCAAAATCAATGTTGTAACTTATATGTAGACATCATATGTAATATTAAAGATCTTAAGTATAAGAACAAGAGCCATGTTAACATGACCATCCCCCGCCGAATGTGTTTGCTCATTGGAAGACTGCATATGTAGTAGAACAGAATAATTCAAATTGAAACCTATGTGAATACTGATGGTTGAAAATAACAAAGGGCAATAACTCAAACAAATTCAATAAAAACTTTAATACTAAAGAGTAGAGTTAACATTCTTGCACACAACATTCCTCCTCAATAAGATAAATCCAGTTTCATATTTACATCTCAAAGAATTTTATGATTTATGCTCCACTCAGGTGAAACGTTAAGTATGAAAAATAACAAAGGGCAATAACTCAAAAATTATGAAAGGTAGAGGCACTGCACACCTCCTGAGTGAGATATATCATATCCCCTATGAAGTTTCATGTTGATATCTCAAAGGCTTTTTGAGTTATGCTCTGCACAAAAATTAAGTTTGAAAAATAACAAAAGGCAATAATTGAAAAATTATGCAGGGAAGAGTTATCGTTCTTGTGCACCACACTACTCCTAAATATGATCTATCCACCTATGAAGTTTCAAGCTGATATCTCAAATACTTTTGTGATATGCTCCGGACAAAAATGTCGGACGGACGGATGAATGGACAGAAGGACATACAGAGGGACGGAGACTAAGTTATATTTTGAGTTTCAAGTGAATACCTTATATAGTAATTACTTAAAAAGTTATTGTCTGGACAACAAAAGCATTAAAAATAACAAAGGGCATTAACTGAAAAATTATGCACGGTAGCGGTATCATTCTTGTGCGCTGCACTCGACATAAATATGATCTATCCACCTATGAAGTTTCAAGTTGATATCTCAAAGGCTGTTTTAGTTATGCTCTGGACAAAAATAAAGCATGAACAATAACAAAGGCAATAACTGAAAAATTATGCACGGTAGAGTTATCATTCTTGTGTGTTGCACTCCTGCTCAATGAGACCCATTCACCTATGAAGTTTCATATTGATATCTCAAAGGTTTATTTTTAGTTATGCTCTGGATAAAAATTAAGCATGAAACATAACAAAGGGCAATAACTGAACAATTATGCAAGGTAGATTTATCATTATTGTGTACTGCACTCCTCCTTAATGAGATCCATCCACCTGTGAATTTTCATGTTGATATCTCAAAGGCTTTCTTAGTTATGCCCTGGACAAAAATTAAGCTCGAAAAATAACAAAGGGCAATAATCATGCAGGAAAGAGTAATCATTCTTGTGTGCTGCACTCCTTCTCAGTGAGATCTATCTACCTTTCAAACTTCAAGTTGATATCTCTTATATATTTTGAGATAGGCTCCGGACAAAAAGTATGAAACATAACAAGGAGCAATAACTCAAAATTATTAAAGGAAGAGTTATCATTCTTGTGCACAGCATTCCTCCTCGATAGGATCTATCCACCTATAAGTTTCATGATGACATCTTAAAGGCTTTTTGAATTATGCTCCACTCAGGTGAAAAATAAGTATGAAAAATAACGAAGGGCAGTAACTCAAAAATTATTAAGAGTTATCATTCTTGTGAACTGCACTCCTCCTCAATATGATCTATCCACCAGTATGAAGTTTCAAGTTGATATCTCAAATACTTTTTGTGATATGCTCTTGACAAAAATGTCGGAGGAAGGACGGACGGAAAGACGGATGGTCGGATACTATTTCTATATCCTCCGCTGCCTTACGGCGAGTGATAATAATTATCAAATCAGATATCATTGCTGGCGTCTTCTGAATCAACCCGTGCCGACTGATTATAATTGTTCATTAGAGAATCCGCTGAAACCTAAGATTTATTCACGCACTTGTTTTCACACGGGTGACCAATTTAGCGGAAAACAACAACAACAAAAAACAATTAAACACTTACACAGACTAGAAACCATTTGCAGAGAATAAATGCTTACTTTCTGAAAAAATATCGTAAAATGGTCGCAAAAGAAAAAACAAAGTATTTTACATCTAAATTTAATTATCAGAATAATAAAAGCATTCGTTTTTTTTTGTTTTTTTTTGTTTTTGTTTTTGTTTTTAATCAAGAACGTTCTTCTTTGGTTAGAAGGCGACATGTAAATCATGAAGAAAAATCAGTAAAAAGGATTTCGTTTTGACCAAAATATAAATCAAGGGTAATTAAAAAAAGTCTTAACGTTCCGCAAAATGAGATAACCTGACAAGTTACTAGTGTGATTGACAAACTTTGTCAGACAAACAAGTACAGATATAAACAACACACGTGTGTCTTTCATTATCGATTGCGTTATCATTTTCATGAATAAGCATAAAAATATTGAATGGACAAAAATATAATAAAAGACTTTTTTGGTTAAATTACAGTTGCAATAACCTGCAACTATTAACGGTAAGGCGGAATTAATGCAAGTAAATTAAGTTTTATTCAGCATGTTTTTCCTAGATATTTAGAAAATATGGTCATTGAGGGATAAAATTTTTTAGATAACTTCAGTGTTCCGTTAAGCCATCCTTTTTTTTAATCGGCGACATCTAATATACCTGAAGCAAGGAAACTTTACGCCGAAACGCGACGTGACGGCACGTGGGATGATTTTCGTATACTGTATAGTCTCGCAGATCATCGCTTCATTGTCGCTTCTATGTATCTTCTCTTCGCTTCTCTTCGCTAAACGAGTCTACAATGTTCATGTAATTTTGCTGTTTTTAATGCTTCCGATACATTGACATGTTCTTATTTAAAATAGTTGATTATAGTTATTTAAAAACAACTGACAATGTGCTTTATTATAGTGTCACTTGGCGCCTTCAGTGTCTGTTTGTTGCAAAAATCACAATGTCAAACATTTTAGTAAACAAGTCCGAATATAAAGCATCCGATTGGCGAGCTCTGAACTACGGAATAATGAAAATAAAGCGTTGAAGCAGCTTTGGTGCGACCCGCTCTATCAATCAATCTAAACAATCTAAATGCTCTACAAACAGTCCACTTTATTCTCGAACACTCTGAAAGCAAAGGATTTAACACATATGTATAAACAGGAACAATCTTTCTTATTTCAGAATACACAGATTTATGCGTCAGTTTTAAACAACATTTAACCTTTCAATATAATAGATATGTAACATATTTTTGCGATATTTGCAGAAACAGTAATGAAGCACGTTATTTAAATTATAAATAGTTTTGACTTTATAAAAAGATAGAGCACTCTTATACCATATACATATGGTAATCACTTAATATCGTTACTCAAAGTCAATCCTATTTGAGCTTACTTCACTTCTCTATTTTATGACACATGAAAAAAGAAAATATTCAAAATCGATATGAATAATAAATAATTGAATGTACGCGTGTGGTTGGTCTTATTGGAATCATTTGACACATGAAAAAATTTCATGTAGTTTAAATGTGTGTTTCTCAACAGTCATTCATTCATCTTCAATCTCTCAAATACTTAAATGATCATCTCAGTGATAAATCACAAACATCGAGTTAAATCATGGAACCACTGCGACCTTACTTGTTTAATTAAACGTTAGCAGGAAACTTTCATAGAAAAAAATATCAATTTAACCTTAAGCAACAATTGTTGTTTGCTTTACTAACCTAGACATAATTAAGCTGAATTTATGCCAAATGGATAACTAAACGATTTGGAAACTATATAAAATAGCATTGGTTCCTCTCAAATGTAACATCGCTAATTATCAGCCATATATCTTTATATTTTGATTTTTAAAAATTGGTTGCATATAACAGCGTTCAGTTTTGTAGAATATTTCTTTTGAACCTTCGATAACCTTTTTCATACATATCTTATAAGCATTGCTACGATATTTATGCTTATTATATTTTTTGTTAATATTATGTTTACAAGAGCTGGTAAAAGCAAAGAGATAACTATTTTGATACTCGAATCGACATTATCAGACTGTCATGCATACACAGGCTTCGGATACTGTAGCTTGCACTTATCAATACCAATGACGTACAAGCTCAAACAAACCGAACCAATTAATTTCATTTTTGGGCGTTCTTTATGGATAATGTTTTTACAATAATGACCGTAAATATTTCATTATTCAATGCTTCAAATCACCAATGATCAAATTGGGACCCGTTTAAAAACATATATTACTGTATATTTAAACATGAAAAAAAAATCTCACAACCCATATTGAGCTACTTGATATAAAAATATGTACGATGTTTTACTTGATAACTTTCCTGTTCTTTTTTATCTTAAACTACTTATCATGTACTTCGTTAACCTCAGTGATTAGAACAAATCCAATAAAATTTAGAACCTAAATAATAAGAAGGCATACATCGGTAAATAATTAGCTAAAGCTCTTACATAATCACATTAAGTGTTAAGGTGCCTTATTAAATACTTGAAATGTAAAAATAGTTAACAATATAATAATTGTAAGTCGATAACTTTTGTATTTCTTTATTTAAAAGTATATTAATGGGATTGTATTCTCAAAGTTGCCCAGCCTCTCCAATTATTACGATCATAATTGGTATATCATAAGCTTACATTATGTATTACGTGTTGTTTGTTGTCATTTTCTTGCAATAATTAAAACTATTCGTTGCCAAAAATATTGAAAAAAACTCTATTGATCATTAACCTTAACATTATGATTAGATAGACCCGAAAACATGCAGCAAATATATTTAATTGTATAATTTGTAATGGTCATAAAATTTCAGCGAAAAATGTTTACCAAGTACTCTGCATTATGCATATTAAAAACGGATCAATCTCCAGCAAGAGAGAATAAATTGCTCTTCCTTGCTGATGACGATTTAATTATTCCCCATTTCTTCTGTTGACATTTCTTTCATATAAAGCAACCATTAATCTCATGTTTGTGTGTGTTGTAAGATAGACATTCAGCATAAATGTTTTTCTCTTTCAAAAACATCAATCATTTTGCTATTTATTCATGAATGATGAACAACATTGAGCGAACAAATATCGTATGTAAACTTATTTTCTAAACGTGTATTTTGAAAGAAAACGTTATGAAACTTTACAAAAATTCACAGTACGTACGGGTATGTGTTCATGTAAATCATTCTGCAATCATGTTAATATACAAAAACAAAACAAAAAAGAAGTTGATTTCATTTTGGTTTCATCGGTCTCTTCTTAGGTAATATATTTCCAATATGTGTTCACATATTGATCCTGACAAGGTTTGTTGATGTCTTATTAATCGACGAAACTTTCAAGTGTTTCAAAATATACCAGGATGTATTATAGATGTTAATGAGCTGAGCATTACTTAACCGCAACATTTTTTTAATCCGATGTTTTACTTTAATTAGTAGATTTTGAGTGACAATACTATCAACCACTAAAGTATTTCTATTAAAAAAAACCTTTTGTCTTAATAACACTTTTATTTCTCAAAACATTTTATTTTTGGTGTCCTGGTATAATTTAAAGAACGTTGCTTTTTGGCCAGTTACCTGATCCATATTCTGATTCTGCTACTTTTTGGCAATAACTACACTTATGGATATTTACTATTTAATAAGCATTTAAGCTCAAAAACTATTATTCAAACGTTGTAAACGCCATGTTTGTTAGGACACATTTATTTTAACTACCTTTTAATGCATTTTGTTGCAATGTAGCAATTGATTCCATTTAATTAAATATTGTATATAAAAAAGAATAAAAGCATATCTTATTGGTACAGTAGATAACAAAGGACTATGGTCATTTTGGTTACTTTTGAACTCTTCATTATCATAAATTCTGGTGTCTTAAAAATGAAAAGGAGATATATTTCATTTCGTTGTTTTTAATTGTTGTTTACTACCATTTTCACATGAAAGTAGAATAATTCAATTTAATTTCTAAAGTGATATAAAAACGCCTTTGTTGTCAATGGGTTGTTGGGTTATTTAGACGGCTTGAGTGATGTCAATAACCTTAAGATAGTTCAATGTCCTTCACTTTATCGCGTTGAACCTTAAAAATGTTTGATAATGTAAATGAAAAATATCAGTTACAATTTCATGTGTTTACAGAAAAAATAACAGTTACTCCATAAGGCGTTGTTGCTGATCAAAGAAACGAGCTATTGAAAAGGGTTATGAACAAAACGTGCAAAAGAGCGAATAACTTAGGTCTCAGAAACCTAGGAACTATAGATGACTTCTTATGACAGATGATATGAAGTAGGTTGCTTTTAATGTAGCAGAAATTAAAATTGACTGCAAACTTGTTAAAACCAAGTGTCTGTCCATCATTACCTGTTTGCGTAGCTCATTCGTAAAGGAACCTATTTGATATATACCGGATACTCAATTACGCAGCTATTTCATCTTATTATTCAATTAATTAATCCACACACTTTTTTGTTGTGGCTACCATGGTTATCGTCAATAGTCGTTGCTATCAGCGTACGTTATTTCTACCCACCCAAACACGTCTAATCACGCATAATTATCCTCTCAGGTTGATATATGTTGTTTTCAACACATACTTTGATTACTGTTAAAGTCGCATAAGTCTATTTCAACTTATTGATAAACATATTGTGTCATCATGGCAGAAAATGATAGGTTTGTCTATTTGTCATTGCGAAACTTTCCAAATATTATATTTCATGTTAACGTTTTATCATCCGCTTGGGGGAAGCAGTAAGCTGTAAAGTAATTCTCAGGCTGAAAGTTTTGTAAAATGTGTACTGATGACAACAAAAAGATTTTAACGATGATTGCTTTATAAAAAATACTTCACAGCTTCAAATAAGAAAAGAAGAGTAAAATTGCCGAAGGTAACCTTTTCTAACCTTTCATTTAAAATAAGCACAAAATTTAATTTTTTTCAACAAAGTCTAATTTTAAAAAAGCGCACCGGGAACTTATCATTTTGCTCGTATTAAAGACAAGTACCGTAATACCTATAAAAATATATAAAAAAATTTTTAACCCCATTTTTTTGTTTAAAACCAAAACAAAAAGATATTTAATGGTTTAATTTAAATTAAGATTTAGGCTTTTATTTAAAAGTGTAAGATAAATAAATTAAAAAAAAGGACACAAAAAATTAGGGGTTAAATCTAAATGCCCGGGGGTTAAATAGGAAACAAAAATTTTTTGCGGGGACAAGAGCAGAATATCTAAAGATAAGAAATCGGGGTAAAAAAAATGCTTGTTTTTTTTTATCTTTTCCCTTGAAATCATGGAAGGCGAACATTTTTGGGGCGCCATTTACTAGTTTGCTATTTCAATCATAATGGTAAGATTTTCTTTAATTCTGTTAAAACATGAAACTAGCAATAAAAACTTTTAAAAAAGGATTGATACCTCGCCCATAAAAAAAAAAACAAAAAGGGTTAAAAACTTTTTGCCTTTTGGAAAGAATTTTTTTGCTAAAAAAGAATTTTTTAAAAAAAATAAAAATAAGATTGTTTTTATACATTTTTCTAAAAAATGCCCAATTTTAAAAAAGACTTTCAAAAAAAAGCTATTTAGGAAAGGCCAATTTTTTAAAAAAATGATTTTAAATTTTTCTGTTTATTCAAATTTTTAGAATTATTAAAAAATAATTCCGGAAAAAAAAAGGAAAATAAGTTTGGTTCTTCATATTTTTTTCTTAGTATTCCCATAAAAGTAACCCTAAATTTGTTTTATTTTCTAATGGTCCTTATCCCCGACAATTGCGGGAACTTGTGTTGATAGGCAACCTAAAACTTTGGAGTTAAATACCCCTTGATTAATTAAGCAGGTTTCTGTGAGGTATTTTTTAACTTCTCAAAAAATTTTAGTTTTTGATATAAAAAGATTCATTTTTCCCTAGTCGACCCCTTTTGTCTAAAGATTTTGTTTCCGCTTTTAGGTAAGGGGTTTAATGGGGAAAAAACTAGTGACCCCTTTATTTTTTTCAGAAAAACAATAGGGAAAAAAATCGTTTTTTTTGTTTTAACACAGTCCTTCTGTAGCGAAAAATAGAGAAATAAAGAATACCACTTTAAATTGCGCAATTCCAGCACAATTTTATAGGTTCCCTTTTAAATGTAATTAAAGGAAAAATAAAAATTTTTAAAAAAAAAGGGACTGGAAAAAAAGGGTTTATTTCCTTTTTTCAATATAATTATTGAGAAATTACGGACCATGTTATATAAATTTTTCATCATATATTAGAATGGTTTAAAATTCAAAAGTAAACCCCATTAAGTATCCCCACACAAAGCATAATACTAAAGGATATTTTTTTGGGGAAAAGTTCTTTGAATTTTAAACCTTCCCCAAATTTTTAAAAAAAACATGGAAATTTAGAAATTTACTTGAGGCAAAGTACAGGAAGGAAAAAGAAAAAAAGGAAAAAAATTTGGGCAAGTTTAAATTTTTTAAGTACGATGTTTTAAAAATTTTTATCTCCTAAAAAAATGTTTGTAAACAAGGCAGGAAATAAAAAAAGTAAAAAAAGCCATTAAAAGAAATTTTTATAAAAAAAGATTTTGAAAATTTTTGAATAAATGTTTTATTAAATGTCTTGACTTAAATTCCCCCCAATCACTAAAATTTTTAAAGTATTAAACCCACCTTTTATGGGAATTTGGTTTGTTTTTATTTAGCGAACAAAATTAGAAACCCTTAACTAACAAACCCTTTTTTTTATAAATTAGATTGAACGTTCTTTAAAAAATTTTTTGGGTTTTTATTGGAAAAAAGGAAATACAATAGGGAAAAACCGTAAAAACCCGGTTTTTAAAAGTTTTATATGACCCCTTTTTCATTAACCTTACAACTGATCAAAAGGTTTTATTTAGGAAAGTAAAAAGAAAACAAAACAAAACTGATTTTAAAAAACATTGTAGTTGTATTTTTTCACGGAAAATATTGAAAATTTAAAATTTTTTATCTTCCCGGGATTAGCAATTTAAAAAAAGCAATGGAAAATTTTTTAACAGAAAAACAAAAATTTTTGAAAAATTATACGAAATTCCCCTAAAGGCCCTTTGGGGCAAAAAACGAGTCTTTCAAAGAAAAAAATGTTTTTAAAGCAAAGGATTTTAATAAAAAGTTTTAAAAAATTTAAATAGCAAAAAAGAAACTTATTTTTTTGTATTTTTTTAAATTATTTATAAATTTTAAAATTTTGGGATTTTTTTATTAAAAACCCTTTAAACCCACTGAAAAAATA
>NW_026866401.1:0-8512 GCF_026571515.1 Ruditapes philippinarum
TTTTTTAAATGAATAAACTATATATACCTTCGTGCCATATCCTTTGTATCAAGACCATTGTTCTGTATCAGTGATTTCGCTACGTTTCGAGCCATTGCAGAATCATCAGTATATTCGAAAAACTCTTTCTTTCTTTTCTTTGCCTCTGTGCTTGCATGATCTTGATATAAAAAGAAGAAATATTTACTTATAACTATGGATGTAAATACTTTTTAATACTTGAATATTTATATTCCAGGGTTTCTATTGATGCACATTTCCTGCTTCCTTGACGCAAAAATAGTAACCTAGGACCCTCAATTACTCTAAGTCTGTGTCCTCGGGGACCCAATTAAATTTTCCTCCGTTCAAATGTCATTTGGAAATTTCTTCCGCTTCTTTACAGGAAATGACGTAATTTGGTAGACAGGTTCTAATATTGAATACAGCAGAGCTATCTTTCTTTCAATTAATTACAGATTAATACGGAATAAAACAGCGCATACTAGAATTTAGTAGACTTTAAACAAGAGCTGTCCGTAAGACAGCGCGCTCGACTTTTTTATTGCTTGCCAATAAAAAAAGTTTTTGCAGTAAAAGGCAATACAAGAATCTCTGTATTTTTAAAGTGAACAATGGCCATGAGCATTAAGATATTTAGTGAAGAATTATTTTACTGAATTGTGTGATACCCTTGAACACTGCAGGTTCAGTGGATAGGAATGAATTTTTTTAGATTTTTTAAGTTTTTTAGTGCTTGCCTATAATACAAAACATTGACAGTTAAGGCCATAATTCAAATAAAATCTTTGACAGAATTACCTTCTCCTGGACATGTTTGGGAATCATGATTGTAAACAAGTATTCCAACTTTCAAATTAATATCTCAAACAGTTCAGTCAAAAAGTGGACTGGTACTAAAAACTTAACCAAGATTCTAAGTCGATAAAAGGCCTTAATTTTTAAAACAAATCCTTGACAGAGTTACCTTCTCTTGCGTACAGATGGGGGTAATGATGTGAAATAGCATTAAAAGTTTCAAAGCAATATCTCAAAGGGTTAAGGCAATAAGTGGATTTTACCCATATTCAATGTATTTTCTAAGTCAAAAAGGGGCATAATTCTGTCAAAAACCTTGACAGAGTTATGTCCTCTTGTCTGTTGATGAAGGTCGTGATGGTAAACAAGTATGGTCAGTTTCAAAGCAATACCTCCAATGGTTTTGAAATAAAGTGAGGTGGTACAAAAAACTTAACCAAGCTCAATACACTTTCTAAGTCAAAAAAGGGCCATAATTCTGTCAAAAACCTTGACAGAGTTATGTACTCTTGTATGTAGATGGAGGTTATGATGGTGAACAAGTATGGTAAGTTTCAAAGCCATACTTGTAATACTTCTGAAATAAAGTGGGGTGGTACTAAAAACTTAACCAAGATTCTAAGTCGATAAAAGGCCTTAATTTTTAAAACAAATCCTTGACAGAGTTACCTTCTCTTGCGTACAGATGGGGGTAATGATGTGAAATAGCATTAAAAGTTTCAAAGCAATATCTCAAAGGGTTAAGGCAATAAGTGGATTTTACCCATATTCAATGTATTTTCTAAGTCAAAAAGGGGCATAATTCTGTCAAAAAACCTTGACAGAGTTATGTCCTCTTGTCTGTTGATGAAGGTCGTGATGGTAAACAAGTATGGTCAGTTTCAAAGCAATACCTCCAATGGTTTTGAAATAAAGTGAGGTGGTACAAAAAACTTAACCAAGCTCAATACACTTTCTAAGTCAAAAAAGGGCCATAATTCTGTCAAAAACCTTGACAGAGTTATGTACTCTTGTCTGTAGATGGAGGTTATGATGGTGAACAAGTATGGTAAGTTTCAAAGCCATACTTGTAATACTTCTGAAATAAAGTGGGGTGGTACAAAAAACTTAACCAAGGTGTGACGCCGACGCCGACGCCGGGGCGAGTAGGATAGCTCCCCTTTTCATAGAAAAGTCGAGCTAAAAAGCGTACCAGTCTATGTGTTGCTATAAATAAATCGTAAAACATGTCGGCTGCTCCCCCAAATCACGTAGTTTTAATGAAAAATGGCTAAGTACTTATGAAATGCAACCATTGCGTCTCAACCAAAAAATGTAATCCATTTCCCTTGGAAAATGGATGTTTGAACTTCCAGAATAGTACATTGGTCCGTCATCAAGGGTCTAAAAATCACTCGGACGCATTAAACAATTGATAAAATTAGTCAGCCAGATGTGAAAGATCTTGACTTTCTGCAAGTTGCACAATTATTCAGCCAAATGAAAGAAAGGAAAAAATAACAAGAGGGCCATGATGGCCCTGAGGTCGCTCACCTGTATATAGGCCCCCATAGCAGGAGCAGTTTAAACCCCAGGGCTTTTATTTGAACAAACTTGGAAGACACTCATTAGAAAATGTTTCACAATGTTAAGCTTTTACTACACACATGTAATGAAAAACAATGGTCTCATCCCCCCCGGCAGGGCCAATTTTCACCCAAGGGCTTTTATTTGAACAAACTTGGTAGACATCCATAAGAAGATATTTCATGCTAAACATCTAAGCTCTAGTTCATTGGGTTTTTTAAAAGAAGATTTTTAAGTTTTTACTACACACATATAGTTAAAAACAATGACACCCCTGGGGCAGGGCCAGTTTTGACCCCGGGGCTTTTATTTGAACAAACTTTGTAGACACTTATTAGAAGATGTTTCAAGCTTAATATCTAACTCTAGCTATTTGGGTTTTTTCAAAGAAGACTTTTTTAAGTTTTTACTATATGCATATATAGGGAAAATCAAGACCCCCCGGGGCGGGGCCAATTTTGACCACAGGACTATTATTTGAACAAACTTTGTAGACACTCACTAGAAGATGTTTCATGCTTAATATCTAAACTCTAGCTATTTGGGTTTTTTCAAAGAAGATTATTTAAGTTTTTGCTATACACATATAAGGAAAATCAATGACCCCCTGGGCGGGGCCAATTTTGACCCCAGGGCTTTTATTTGAACAAACTAAGTAGACACACATTAGAAGATGTTTCCTGCTGAATATCTTAGCTCTAGCTCTTTGAGTTCTTTCAAAGAAGATTTTGTAAGTTTTTACTATATGCATATAGGGAAAATCAATGACCCCTGGGGCGGGGCCAATTTTGACCCAGGGCTTTTATTTGAACAAACTTGGTACACACTCATTAGAAGATGTTTCATGCTGAATATCTTAGCTCTAGCTCTTTGGGTTCTTTAAAAGAAGAATTTTTAAGTTTTTACAATATGCATAAAGGGAAAATCAATGACCCCCTGGGGCAGGGCCAATTTTGACCCCAGGGCTTTTTTTGAACAAACTTGGTAGACACTCATTAGAAGATGTTTCATGCTGAATATCTTAGCTCTAGCTCTTTGGGTTCTTTAAAAGAAGATTTTTTAAGTTTTTACTATATGCATATAGGGAAAATCAATGACCCCCTGGGGCGGGGCCAATTTTGACCCCAGGGCTTTTATTTGAACAAACTTGGTACACACTCATTAGAAGATGTTTCATGCTGAATATCTTAGCTCTAGCTCTTTGGGTTCTTTAAAAGAAGAATTTTTAAGTTTTTACTATATGCATATAAGGAAAATCAATGACCCCCTGGGGCGGGGCCAATTTTGACCCCAGGGATTTTTTTTGAACAAACTTGGTAGACACTCACTAGAAGATGTTCCATGCCAAATATCTAAGCTCTAGCTCTTAGGGTTTTTTAAAAGAAGATATTTAAAGTTTTTTCATTCGGTTGCCATGGCAACCAGAGTTCTGCATGGAATTAAATTCTTTGAACAACTTTTAAAGGTGACCACCAAAGGAACATTCCTGTGAAGTTTGGATGAAATTGGCTTAGTGGTTTATGAGGAGATGTCATTTAAAGTAAAAGTTTACGGACGGACGGACGCCGGACGGACGCCGGACGAAAAGCGATCACAAAAGCTCACCCTGTCACTTTGTGACAGGTGAGCTAAAAAGTAACAATAAATGATGATTATGTCATTGTGAAATGTATTTCCTGAGTTGACAAAGCAAAAATAAATAATACATTGTAAATGGTTTATTTTTTTTATTTTATTTAACAAGGTCAATAACAAGAACTGTCGGAGGACAGTAACGCTCAACTATTCGAAAATTTGTCACAAGGGTGTATCATTGAGTATAATAATGCTTACCTATATGAATACATAAAATTGTCCGAAAAGGTACAAACTCTTCAAGTTTCAATACATTCCCTTCAGTAGTTATGGAGATACAAGCTTACATGCAAAAACTTATCCAAGAATTCATGAGTCGAAAAAGGGGCATAATTATGCAAAAAAGCAAATCAGAGTAATGGGACTTGTACCAATCATCTTAGATAATCACAGAGACCAAGTGTGTGAAGTTTCAATCCATTCCCTCTAGTAGTAATGGAGATACCAGCTTACACGCAAAAACTTAACCAAGAATTTCTAAGTCGAAAAAGGGGCATAATTATGTTAAAAAGCAAATTAGAGTTATGGGACTTGTGCCAATCATCTTAGATAATCACAGAGAACAAGTGTGTGAAGTTTCATTTAATTCCCTTCAGTAGTTATAGAGATACCAGCTTACATACAAAAACTTAACCACAGGGACGCTTACGCCGACAAATGGGTGACTGCATTAGCTCGATTATTCTGCGAATAGTCGAGCTAAAAATGCATATGTAGTTGAACAATGTATATAAATGCAAAGAATTAAACCTAGACAATATATATAAGTAATACCTTACTTTGAAGTAATAAATGATTAGGACCCTCATATTTTTCTGGTAGCAAGACACTTCACCCTCCAGACACTTCACCCCTCAAATTTTGAAGACACTTCACCCCTCAAGACACTTCACCCCCCAAAATCAGTAATTGCCTGCTGCACAGTAAATGGGCCAATTGTGTTAGCATCTAAGTCAAAAAAATAAAGTTAAACATACAAGATAATATTTTCTCTTTTTAAGTACCTTAGGGTGTCTATAACAATATTTTTGGAAAGAAAGGATAACTTTTTGGATACCGTTTTCAAAATATTACATCTCTTGCAGACTGTGCGGGTAGGCGACGGATGTTACAAAGATATACTAAAAGTCTGAATATCTTACAGTTTATAATAAAAATTGCATTATTTCTCTTTATTTTATTAAAATATTATGTGTTCTAATAAATGCTACAAAAAAAAATCCAGAAAATTCATCTTAGATATAAAAATATTTGCTTTCAAATTTTCAGTATTTTTCACACAAAATTAAATTTTCAAACATGTAAGAAACAGAGAGAAAAAAACAGGGATAGGTACACCAAATCATACTTAAATCAAATATGCAAACACATTTCTTATAAAACAGTAGAAAATTATAGGACTTTCTTGTGTATATTTCTTGTCAGATAATCCAAAAATGAATTGTATCAGGGGGGACGGATGTTACATTTTTAGGGGGACGGATGTTACAATCCATGTTTAAAGCTCATAGTTCATACTATTTTTGGTTTTATTTTAAAGTAATGAAATTTTTATAAGAGTATATGCTTTGTACAGTACAATAAATGTAAAATAATTGAACAAATTATGAGAAAATGTAGAAATATACCTGACAATTATGTAGTTTCTTACTATTTGTGTTTCACAATGAAAAGTTGCATTGACTTAGTTTTCTTCCATTTATCTTACATTTGCATGAACATTGAAATGTTTGGAATAAAATAAAACATTGCTAATTAAATAAAAAGAACCTTTGTTTCCAGATTATGCATAAACGTTAAAGAGAGAATGTCATACCATTTCTATACATGAAATTATTTACAAAATTACTTTAGTTAAATAATAAGATTTATATTTGTGAAAGATATGATACAGTGAGAAGTAAATAAGAAGTTTTCAGATTGAAACATATGCAAGCTTGAATTTTAAATTTAAAAATTTTCATTGAAAAATTATAAGATTTTAAATTGTTGCAATTAAGTTCTATCAATTAATGTGGAATGTTAGCAGCATTATCCAAAGATTTCATTATGATTCAGTGTCATAATATCATTATTTCTAACTTTAAAATAAGTGTCTTTGTAAATATTTCAGTGTACATGAACTGCTTAACTAAATGAACTAATTTGTCATTCAATAAAATTTATAGGTGCAAAATAAATTGCCAAGGGTTATTTATCAGAATAATTTTCACAATTATCCCCAACTTTTTCATTACAGGAATACTTGCCATATCCTTTACTTACAAGTTTCTTTCACTTAATTAACAATAATCAAATTGTAAGTAAATGTGCTTGAGTTTTTATAGGGAAAAAAATCTAAAAATTTTAATCAGGGTGTTAGCAGAATTATATTTCTTTGTTTAATTTTCATTGACTACATACATGTATTTAGCCTATAAATTTTTGAAGTTCAATAAATCCTTTTACTTAATTGATCTTCAACTTTAAAACTTAAAGACAGACATTCTTGAATAAGATATGGTAGTCCCTCCCACTGTTTTTAAGTACCCTTAATTGGCACCCCTACTGTTTTGTAATATATCACACTTCCCAATATACAATATACACAGCTCCCAATATACAGCTTGTTAACTTCCAATAAAGTGCCAGCCCCTTCTGTGTGTATAGAGTTAGGAACCATATCCCGCTGTTTTATGAGGGGCTGGGATACATGGTTTGTTAACTATTTAAGGCTAAAGAATTTATGTTTAAACAATTGACCAATTTTAATCACAAAGATACTTTCAACATCTCTATCGTTTGCACTTTTTTCTGAATGTCAGACATAATCCCCTTTGGACAAAATCCCCTTCGCCTACCCGGACAAAATCCCCTTCATGGGTGGACATAATCCCCTTCATGTTTTTGCAAGGCTGGACAAAATCCCCTTCACTACCCGGACAAAATCCCCTTGTTTCATAGGTTTCTAATGTATTATTATGCTCCATAAAAATTGATGAATAATGTATTACTATACTCCCTAAAAATTGATGAATAATAAACTTTTGTTTTTTTATTTATAATTATGTATCAATAGTTAACCTGTATTTAGTTTAGAAGTTTTCATTAAAGTTATGGTAAATTATCAACTGCTTAACACATATTTAATTAGGCAATTTCTTTAATTGTTTTAAATTGATTAGTATGAAAAACATTTTTATTAGCCAATAATAGTTCCATTGATTGTATATGTTGATAATTCTAATTGATATATACTATTCATTGTTACAATTTCTATTGATGAAAGAGTGATAATTTAATCAAATCAAGATCACTGCACTACATGATTGATTGTTGTGAATGCTTTAACAAAGCAATTTTAATGTGATTAAAATGTGCTAATTGAATGTGCTTTTCTGCTGAAATAATTTCTACCTATTTATACATTAAGATATTTACCACACAGCATAATGCAGTATGTCACTCTTATACCCACTTTAAAAACCGAAAATTCCTCCGAGGGGGATTTTGTCCTAGGTAGCAATTTTATGAAGGGGATTTTGTCCACTTCAAAATTTCACACATGAAGGGGATTATGTCCACCCTTGGAGGGGATTATGTCCAGATATACAAAAATACATGAAGGGGATTTTGTCCGAAGGGGATTATGTCCGTACACCCTTTTTTCTATATATCCTGTTATGGATTTTGTGTTTGTTTCTTCTAGTTTTTTTTTAATTGTATTTTATTTGTTGTGTGAAACATTCCTATACAGTTGCAAAGCTTACTACTTCTCTATCATGCATCATAAGAACAAGATAAGTTTTGTATTACTGTAAAAAGAATTTTTAGTTCAATTCTGTAACATCCGTCCCCTTCTGTACTCTTAGTTTGTAAACATAGCATGACAAGAGATTATATTGGTTATAAATTCATATAAGCTTAAATATTATCTTAATAAACTCATTAGTCCACTAGAGGTTAAAAAATAACATATAAATTTTATTTCAAAGTAAATAATTTTGATTTCAGAGCAAAAAATACTTATTTTTTTCAAAATTAAGGAATTTAGTGTTCACAAATAATTTTTTTTCATAAATACATCATTTCAGTGCTTTATTTCTGTTATTTCTTCATTTTTCAATGAAAATTTGGGGTTTTAGCGTAAAATTCCCTTTTCAGTTACAGTTTATATGAGATTTAATAAGCACCTTATATAGGGGGATGGATGTTACGGGGACGGATGTTACAGACAACTTTTACATTATTGTATTTTTTTTCTCATACGATTTTACGGTTCCGGTTCCGGTTAAGAATGTTTGTTTTGAAAATTAGCTCTGTTCTTTTTTTAAAATAAGTGCTAAATTTGGAATTATAATGGAATAATTTTGTGATAGAGGTATACAGATAGGCTCATTCTTGAAATCTTAAACTGTGGCTTTGCTGTAACGTTAATTAAAACTGTGTTACTTGCCAGTTTTGTATATCCTTTGTTTGGCATCAAAATTTATCAAAAAGGTATACAAAGCTATTCATATGGAAATTATCAAGG
>NW_026866402.1:0-24176 GCF_026571515.1 Ruditapes philippinarum
CATTTCAATTTGAAACATTTTTTAATGAAAAATTAAAAGAGAAAAATTTAGTAAATTTTTTTGGAAACATTGATCCCGAAAAAAGCATTGCCTTTTCTTTAATTTTTTTTGACGTTTTATTTTCTAAAAAATTTTGGGTACTATGAGCCGGGGTTCACGACAAAAAAAATTAATGCTTTTGGGCGACCGCTTGGATCCAGCCCACCCTTGGGGCCACCCGGCGCGTTTTTGATCGGGAAACCCATTTGTTCGTTTTTACCCCTTTTTACAAGTATTAAAATGTAGCAAACCCCCGCATGACCCTGATCAGCCCTGCAAACGGATTCCCGCGGGCTGGGGTCTGGACCCTTTGCGGGGTTCGAAATCCCTTATTTGGTTTTGTCGTGACGCGGCTCATATATCTTGGAGGGAAACACAATGGGGTGAAAAACCAAAAAATTCTGCTTTTTTTTTAAAACCCCAAATGGCCGCATTTTCGCCGAGTTTTGACAAAAGATTTGAAAAAATTTTTTTTTAAATCGTTTTGGGTTTTTTTTTTTTTAAACCCCTTTTTTGTAAAAAAAAAATTTTAAAAAATTTTTAAAATTTTAAATATCCATCCGTTTCCCCTTTTTGTTTAACTAAAAGGGTTTTGTTTTTTAAGGTTTCCTTTTAAAACCTTTCCCCATTGGGTCCCCCAAAAAATTTTTGGGGTTCCCATTGTTTTTCCCACAAAAAAAATGTTTAAAATTTTATAAAATTTTTCCCGGTATTCAAAAAACCTTTTAAAAACTTTGTCCATCTTTCAATTTAAATAGTTTTAAATTTCCTTTTATTCAAAAACCATTTTGGATTTTTTAATGAAAAAAATAATGAAGGAATAAAGGGGAAAAACTGGAAAATTTCCCCTAGTGTTGTGGTTTTTGAAAAAAAAAAGTTCTCATTTTTAAAGAAAATTTGTCGGATAATCTGCTTTAAAAAAAAAACCAAACTTCCCCTGAAATATCAACTGTATTCCCACTGCTTTTTTCAAATTTTCGTTTAACCCAGAAAGCTAATAAAATTCAAAAAAAATTTTTTTAATAAATTAAAACGTAAAAAATTAAAAACCTTTGAAAAAATTTCCGCCCTGGCCCAAAAAAACAAATAAATTAATAATAAAAATAATATAAAAATAAAAATAATAATAATATAAAAAATTTTTATTTAAAAAAAGGAAAATTGAATAAACCCGTAAAAACCAAAAATAAAATATCTTGTTTTGGGGAAAAAATATAAAAATTAATGATAAAAACCCTGTTTACATGTATTTTCTATTATTTTCGTGATGCCGGGGTAAATTAGAGTTTTTCTTAAACCAAGTACCCTTTCAAGTCACCGTTTGGGAATTAACACATGGAGGTATTTTTTACCCCCCAACTACCGACCATTTAAAAAGTTGTTTGTTATTTAATGTTTTTGTTTTTCCCATTTTTGGGATTTGTTTGCCCGTTGTTTGTGTTTTGTTTTGCTCTTTGGCGTTTTCCCAACTGTTATTTGTTGTCTCACTCCCGAAACTCACCCCGCCTACACCTACAATTTTTCAACTTTTTTTTTAATAAATTTTTTATTTAGATATTTTAACTTGTTTTTTATTTTCGTATGGTGGATATGTTTCGCATAAAATCACCAAAAGACCCTCCAGGGCCCAAAAAAGGGGCCCCCCGATTTTTAATTTTAAAATTTTAGAAATTTTTCGGAAAAAGCCCCATGTTTGATTTGTAGGTATCTTTTGTTGATTTTTGACCCCATGTTTTTTTCATTATTTTCATTCAATTTTTACAAATATCAAAAAAAGAACATGTTTTAATTTTTAAAATTTCAAACTCTACAAAAACTTTTATCGTTTTTAACAGTTGCAATTCGTTTTATTGTCTGGCAATAAAAAATTGAAAAGTGACCCATCATTTATTTTAAACATAAGTTATCAAAACCTAAAATTTCATAAAATTTTTTCAATGAGAAAAATTCTATTTTTTTAAATTTGTTGAGGGATACTTTTATCCAAAGGGAAACCATGAAAACAAATTTTAAAAAACGAAATGATGCTTACGGGAAATTGCGACGTGGTTGGGCCTATAAATACGCCTGGGGTAATTTTTCTTTTCCCCTTGGGCGCTAGTAGGGGTAATTTTTAATATTCAAAATTTATATTTGATTATTCTTTAAAGGTTTTGTTTTGGGGTATAATTAAAATTTAAATCTTCCCCAGGGCTTTTAAGGGGTAAAAACTTTGGGGTTTTTTAAACGGGAAAATTTTTTTTAAAAACCCAAAGACGCGTATGTAACGGGAAATTTTTTACAGGAACTTCCCAGCAATAAAAATTGTATTTTGTTTTTCCATTTTTTCCCGGTTTTCCCCCAAATTTATTTTTTTCATTTTTGTGGGGCAAAAAAACGTTAAATTTAATTTTTATTATGTCTTTATTTTTGTTTTATCATTATTTTTCAACAAAATTAAAATTTACTTTCCCCTTATTTTATTCCTTTTGATTTGGGTTTCTTTTTTGGGAAATTCGGGGAATCATGATTTTTTAAAATGTTATTTTAGAAAAAGTTATTTTTTTTGTAAAAAATAATTTGTCCCTGGTTTTTTGTTTTTTTAAGGCTTTTCCCTGATGTTTTTCCCAAGGGGCGTTTAATTGCTCTTTTGTACCCTTAGTGTTTTTTAAATTTAAAAAATTTATTAAAGAATTTTCCCGTGTAAAATAGCTGTTAGTCGGGGGTGTTTTTTAAAGGCCGTGACTAGAATAAGGGCCCAATTTTATTTTTTTTTTTTGGATTCTTTTTGGGAATTTTGTTTTTACCCCCGGTTTTCAAAAGTTGTTGGGTTTGTTTTACAGATGCAGCACGTTTAGGGTCTCGTTCCGCTGATTGCGGGTATCTGGGTCGTTAAGGGCCCAAACAGTACACGACTCAAAAATTTCGTTTTTAAATTTAAAAATTTTCTTAAAAATCTTTAAATTTCTTCCGTGCTTTTGAAATCGTCAAATAACTTTGTTAGCTGGGGTTAAAAAATTAAAAGCATTTTTATTAAAGTCTTGACCCCCTTTTAACGCCCGTTTGTTTTAAAAAGTTCGCCCCGCCCTTTTCCCCCACGCCCCGGGTTGCTCACGGAACAAATTTGAGGAAACTGGCACCTTTAGGGAAAAACCCCTGGGGACAGGGCCCGTAATACGTGCAATGCATTTAATGAAACGAAAAACATAAGTACCCCAAATATATAAAATTCTTTTTGACAAGAAAAAAAGGCGTAACTTTGTTTATGTTTCTAAAAATTCATTAATTTTTTTGTTGTAGAGCAAATGGAAAATGAACATTGTATTTTTTCCAGTGCAAATTTGGTATGAAAAAATATTTTTAAACAAAAAATAAATTTTCAAACGGTTTTTTTAAGTCCTCCCCTTGTTGCGAGTTATTTTTTTAGAGGTTGATTAAAAAATTAATAAAGTGCGCCCTCCCCCCTTTCATGTTTAATTTTTGTTTCCTGATTTTGTTTGGGTATATCCAAAAAGAAAAAGGAAGTCCCTTTCTGATAAACCCCCCCTTTAGTACCCCCAAAATTTTAAACCCTCCTATTAAAATTAAATAGACAAAATCATTTTTGGGATCAAAAAATTGTTTCAATTTAAAATTTCCAAATATGACCCTTTTGGGGTTTTTTTTTGTCGCCTTTACGCTCTTTGGGAATTTAGGAAAAAAGCCCCCAAAATAAAGGTTTCAAAATTGGAAAAACCCGCGAACAGTATAACCCCGTTGTCAAGTATTCCAAACTGTAAAGGAAATTTACATGGAAAATAATGCGGGGAAAATAACAACTTTAAGTTTGTAACGCCGCACGCGTTTAGATAAAATTGGGGCAAACCCTTTGGGGCACCAGACCGTAACCCCATAAATGACAAAAATCAAAATCTCTTCAAATTTCTTTTTTAAATTTGCAATTCAAATTTTAAAACTCTTAAAATTCTTGTATTTTTTTCTTCCCTATTTTTAAAATTAAATTTTAAAAGGGAAACAAACCCCAAAGTTTTTTTTTTTTAAATGAGCTATTAACAAAAACAACAAAAAGATAAATTGTTATTAAAAAAAGACGAACGTTTTTAATTATTTAAATTTTGATTTAAACGTCAAAAAAATCGAGGGTTTATTTTTAAGGAAAGTGCCCCTTTTCCAAATGGGCATCAATTTTAGTTGTTAGGTTTTTCCTTCTTTTTCTTTTTTTTTCCTTTAAATATAATTTTCGGGGCATATTGAAAACAAAAAATGGAATTCCCCCTTAAACTGGGTGAAAAGGTATTTTTGGATTGCCCCACTTTTGAAAATAGAAACCCGGGAAAAATTTAAAATTTTTAAAGGGTTTTTAATTTCAAAAAGCAGAAAACGAGCTCCTCAGTATGTGTTTGGCCAGGCTGCAAGATTTGGACGCTGCCCCGTCTACACTATCGTAAGGGTGAGGGGACGCTGCCCGGCTCTACACTATCAAAAATGACCCGCCCTGCCGGCTTTTATTTTTTACATAAGGGTTTTGCCGCATTTCCCGGGTCTACCTATCTAAAAATTTTTGCACCCCATTTCCCCGGTCTACACTTTCTAAAGTTTGCCGGCCCCTTTGGGTATCACTTTTAAAATGTGCCCGCCTGCCCGGTCTACACCCTTTATAAAGAAAAGTGCACCCCACGCCGGCTCTACACTATCATAAAGTTGTGCACTCATGCCCGGCTCTACACTTTTAAAAGTGTGCACGTGCCCCCCCCTACAAAAAACAAAAGATGTGGCTTTCCCGGCTCTACACTACTTTAAAAATGTGACGCATGGCCCCGGTCTACAATAAAATAAAAATGTGCACGATTTCCCGGGTTACACTATTTAAAAATGTGCCGAAAGCCCCGGCCCTTTCCCCTATCATTTAAAAATGTGACGCTGCCCCGGTTCTCACTATCATAAAAAATTCACGCCTGCCCGGCTCCACTGCATAAAGATGTTTACGATGCCCCGGGTTTTACACTTCATAAAGGGGTGCACGCAAAGGCCCGGCCCTACTTTTTATAAGATGGCCCGCATCCCGGCCCCTTACCTATCATAAAGAAAGAGCAGCATGCCCGGCTCTCACTATATAAATGTTTCACGCTGCCCCGGGTTATCATTTTCGTTTACAAAAAATTTTTTGATAAATGCAGAAATTTGTTTTTGCTTTTTTTGCATAAAAAAATTATTTTTGTTATAAAAAAGTTTTTTTAGGAAAAAATTTAATAATTAAAAATAATATTTTTAATAATGTTTTAAGCTTATGTATTTAAATAATGGAAAAATAGTTGTAACGTCTTGTTTTAAAGTCTTTAAAAATTTTTTAAAAAACTTAAAAAAAACATTTGTATGGTTTTTTTTATTTTTATTTTTTTAAAACCTTTTTTGGTATAGAAAAGGTCTTGTTGCGTTTAATTGTTTTATGAAATTTGTTTTTTTTAGAACAGAAAAATTTTCCCGTCGTACAAAAATTTTATTTCTAAACATTTCTTAACATTTTAAAGGTTATTTTTTACATACTGCTAATTGTCGATGTCTTTTGGGGAGTTGTTTTTCAATTTCTCTCAGTTCACTCTATGAAGGGACTATAAGTACGGTTCTTAAAATTTTTTCACTAAAATCCAAAAAGTAAAACCCTTGGCGTGAAAGAAAGAAATTTTTTCAATGTTTTTTCCTTTTTTATCGTTTTACTACTTAAATCAAGGGTTTGTAATTTTTTGAGTGTTAAAAACTTTTCCTGATGTTTAAAAAATGGGGGTAAGGGAAAATTTTGTCCAGCCCTTCCTCGGGAGCCAAATTGTTTACGTCGTCGTGTGAACAGTTTATGATAATGATATCAGTTATAACCACCTTAATTTTGATAACGACAAAATCTGACCACAATCAATTAGAACGCAACAGATTGAGCTCTGTACATATACATAATTATGTGAAACAGTAGAGTAATTTTTATTTGCCGTACGTACAATTCAATACAAATATCTTTATTCACCCAGGTATAAAATACATAAGTGAACATCAAACAAATCATTATTCAAATATACACTTTTTAATAATAATAAAAAAGTTATTAATCATTCAGTGCATGTCCATAAGAAATGGAAAACTTTGATCACAAATATAAAGAAAACAAACCATAGAAAATCTCCTTATATGGAAAGGACCAAAATGTTGCAGGTTCGGTTTGGCTGAGTCTGCTTTTTGCTGGAAATGAAAGCTTCTGTTTATGCCCACCCCAGCGCCGCTTTAAGTAGTACATGTATTTAAAACAAAACAAAATCTGAAGATTATGTTCATACTTTGGTAATAGTGAAACCTTCAGAGTTGAGTCCCCTGTTAAAAAAGTACGTGTCCAAAAAAACAAACAAAAAAAACAACAAGCAAACGAGAAATCCAAGAACGATTGACGGAACAAAAGAAAATGAAACATTTCAAAAAGTTTTATAAGCAACACAGCCGTCAAAATATACAACTAAGATATAGGCAAAATATCTTAACTTCAGTTGAACAGACCCCAAAGCAGGAACATAGACTAATGATAATTAAATCACAGTAGCATGCCTTTATACGTTTCAGTTGTTTTGATTCAGAATAGACACTAGTGTTGTACTGACCAAATAAAATTATCGACGAGTCTTCAGTTCATTTTCATTAACTTTGATTTTTACTCCAGGTTTTATTGAAAATCTTTTAAATAAAATTACCTTTAATACGAGATAATGTCAATGTCAACTGGGATGTTATGTAAAAAATCTTTTGAACAAATTGCAATGTTAAAAGTTTAAATAACTCTCTAAAACAATCATATAAAATACTTATTGGTTCTTAAAAATTGATTTAGAAAATGTTTTAAATTTTAATATAGAATGTTTTGTTAGCAACGTACTTTTATTTATCATTTATCTATGAAAAACCCGAAGCAAATTTGTATGAATAATCCAAATTACCAGGTAAAAGTACAGTCATTTCAAATACAACAGATTTCTTTCCTTAATTAAAATGATAATACCATACAAATGCATGATGCACCCAGGAAGTTTTTTTTGGTTGTCTCAAACAAGATAAACAAGCATAACGTTTCCTTCACTGAAAACAATGTATGATTATTTGTGACCAAACAGCAACCCAGAATCCAAAACTTCCCCCTTTTTGTTAATAAGAGAGTTCATGTTAAAACCCCAAAATTTACGCTGAGTGCATTGTTATAGTTGTTTCTAGTTAAAAGTGCTGATATCTGAAATTTTGATCCGAATGATACAAATGTTCACTTTTGAGATTGATATCAACTATCCATTGATTAATTGTGATTTTACACACCTCCTCTATTGTTTGTGACAGGTCTATATTTTTCGCTGCATAGACCTGTTTAAACAAAAAGAAAGTCCCGTTATTGAGGTCTATCTATTGCACGTGCACAGGGTCTGTTTATAGTCAGACAGACCCGGTCGCATGAAATACAACGTGAAAAAATAGACCAGCCAATGCCGCCAGACTTAAAGAAAAAGAAATGAAATGAAAAAAAAAAATGAAAATTTAAAATGAAAATGATTGTCATAATGTTCCTGTCTTACAAAATCGGGATACATTTTTTAAACAAGAAATGTTAATTTGAGTGCACTTAGCAATTATTCCAGCCATCCCTATATCACACACCGTGGAATAAAAATAATGGCTAGCATATCAAAGTTAGGCACATTTAATATTTACCTTAAATGCATCATTTTTCAAATAATAGTAAACTAAGTGTTTCTTCTGTCATCAAGTTCACAATGTAACACAATGGACGCTACAAGTTCAATAAAACTGTATATGCAGTAAATCACAAGCATTTACCCTCATTAAAGGGATTTTGAAATTTAATAAAGTTATTACGTGATTTAGTATAAAATAATTTGAATGATGACCCGATCATTTTATTCTAGAACACTTTATAATCTGCTATATAAAATATAGTTTCGGTCCATGTATATCACACTTGCCAACAATATACATATGTGAGTCTTTCGTGGTTTACTGGATATCCGGACATTTGCTCCTCAGACAGTTGTCCCCTAGGAAGTGTGCCTCCTTTTTGCAGTGACGGTCACTTGCCCCTTATATCTTTGGGAGGGGTGGACATTTGCCCCCTCCCTGTTTTAAAAATGTTAACATATTTTACTGTTGAATTGTTTGCTACCAAACTTCATCGCCTATTGTCTTTAAAGGGACTCCACTGATGTTTAAAAGTCTAAAAACATACCATTAGAATTTCTTACATAAATGAACTGGGGCGCTTTAAACAGAAATAAATGCAAAGAATAGTTAAGAAATATACTTTAAAATAAATCGAAAATCGTAGTTTTATGCCTTTCTTAGTTTAATTTTAGTAAAAACGCTTTTCATTTTGGGTCATTTTTTTACAGTTTAAATAATTATTATGGAAAAACCAAGTGCGCGAATGATCTGAAAGTTTGCACAAAGATTCGTGGTCTACACCTACATCAAATGGTACATTTATCTGGAAAAAAATATGTTCAGTCCCATCATGTCAAAAAAAACTCAGTGGAGTCCCTTTAAGCAGATTTTTATATATTTTATTGTTTACAAGGATGAATGTACTTTAAAATACCACTTGTGTGCATCATGATCACCAGGAACTTATTTTTGTCGGATATTTACGGTTTCCATCTATACTTATTTGTTATATTGTTTATTTGAACAGATGACAGTTTAGGTAATTAGGCATTATACACTTCCATCACTTACAATCATTGCATGTTTAAATGTTTGAGCGTTTAAGTTTAAGGGGAAATAACATAAACTGTTTGCATCAGGAAGGTGTTAAAAAGCTTTGACTTCTACAAAAAATATACACGAAGTAAGACGATATCTTAAACATTGTTTAATTCCTTTTTAATTTTGAAAATGTACACACACGCACAAACGCACGCACGCAGGTGAACACACACACATATATATAGCGCTTTGAATAAAATAAAAAATAAAACAGTGCGATGTATTTTTGCTTGCTTTGAGTTTATTAAAAAATGTATAAAATGAATCATATGGGTTCAAATATCTCATTGCACCGGTCGTTGTCCCCTCATCAGCGGTGACTTTTCCGGCAGAATCAACGACTGTGGTAAGTAATCTACAAATTTCCAAGGCATCATTGTTTCAAACGGAACTTTTCCTTCCTAAGACTTGGCATTTGCCTGTATGCCGTCTTGTTAGCTCAATATATAGGTAGAGCGTTGGACTGTGAATCGGGCGACCCGGGTTCGATTCCCGGACGGCGCATGTCAATTTCGTTGTGATTGATCATGAAATCCTTTCCCTGTATTTCTACACTTGCATGTACAGAAGTAATCAGTTCCTTACAAAAGTGAAGGCAGCTGTTTGAAAGCCTGCCCAGAAACGATGCGATGGCTGGACTTTGCCATTGTGGCGCCGTTATATGTCGCAACGCCGCTAAATGTCGCACTTGCCGCTAAATGTCGCACCATTGACGCTAAATGTCGCAACCGCCGCTAAATGTCGCAAAATCATTTGCCGTTAAATGTCGCAATGTTAACGTTAAATGTCGCACGAATTTCCCTTACCGTTAAATGTCGCAACACTACCGTTAAATGTCGCAAGATGTAAATTCATGTTTAAATCATGTTTAAAGTACAATTATATTACATTTTAACATTCTCATAGTTATTTTAATTGTAATTGCCATTACACAAAAATAACTTTGTCTTACTTGGTTTCTTTAACGAACATAAATATCGAGGTTTTGAGCTACAATATAATGTAATCTTTAGGCTAGAAAGGATAAATGATACTAAATTCTCAATAGATAAGTATTTTTCTTTTGTTTTACATTTTCATTTGTAACCCTGATTGACAGCAGATTAAAGGTATTATGGTATTGTCACTCTAGTAATTTCATTTATTTTCTCAGAAACTACCGAATTTACTTTAAACGTGGTTTAGTTGTTCACTATGATCATATAATGCAATATCAAAAGGCAGATAATCCAAGTTATATTTTGCAAAGTTATTCCCCTTATTTCTCTGAGATGTTTTCGCTCTGATTAACCTTTTGGTTACGGCTAATTTCAAAGATATTCACTTTAAACTTAAAATACTTATTTTATATGAAAGTACTAATGCATTTCTAAAGGACAGATGACCCTGAAAGGTATTTTTTCTAAAATATCTCCCTTTTTATATTTTCAAAAAAAAAGAAAACATCACAAATATTCACTTCGAACGTGAAATATTGATTGAATATCAAGGCAA
Organism: Ruditapes philippinarum; assembly: GCF_026571515.1. Lineage (NCBI taxonomy): Eukaryota > Metazoa > Mollusca > Bivalvia > Venerida > Veneridae > Ruditapes > Ruditapes philippinarum. Next base: position 10,312 of record NW_026866402.1, read on the forward strand.
TTTTTTTATTTTAACAGAAACGGCAAATACGTGAAAAACATAGTATGAAATGCACGGTCAGTACGAAAATCGAAAAAAAAATATCATGTAGTACTCCTTGATCATGTAGTATTCGATACGCAGTTGGGTGCTAGATATGAGCGAATTTTAAGATTATTTGCACCGGAAATTTTGTAAGCAGCCAGCTCGCATAGAGCGCAAGACTTGTAACCTCGACCTTGTTGGTTCTTTTCCTGAGCTGGCCAACTAAAATTACCGATTAGTCTTTCGAATGATACTTCAAATCGAGGTCCCGTGTATGGGTGCTTAAACAACTTGGCACGTTAAAGAAGGGGAAGCTTCTGGAATCGGGGCATCTTTCTATATCTGTAATTGCACTATCCTCAAAAATCTAAAATGATTTGTACTCTTCTGGAGGACTCGCCCATATGGACAACCGGTGGTGAGTATAAATAAACGCACACACAGTAAAGCAGATGTCAAAGTTAAAATAAGTACACAAGATTTAGTACATTTTACGATTTGTCAAACACTATTTACGCTTTGACATTGTGGCAAGTGATGTTTTACTCGCCAAGTCGCTTTATACTATGAAAAATTCTCAGTGATTATCATAAAATAAGAATACAAATAACTGATTAAGCTCATATTGGCCTTGCTGTTTGGCTGAAGACAGCTAGCCGTTTTGGCAAGAGAATTTAGGCTTTTTATATCATTGCTTTGCTGTAATGAAAATCTTAATCTGTAACGCTTCATTATAAATATTTCAATGAAATTAAATCTGACATTTTTCGAAAAACACAAGACATGAATTATACTCGTACATAATTATGTAACGACGATACTGGTTAGATATCTGTAACCACTTTTATGCTCGTCCTAAAATGCGCATGTCGAGTACGTCATTGTGATGTTCAAATGACCATAAATACAAACATACGCACAATAGTGTATCTATTTTAAGATAATTTTAAGAACTTTATTTTTCAAAACAAAAAAATGGAAATGATGTGTAAAGAAAATATCTGTTTAATTTATTGCAACAATAATATGAATGACCACTGCCTTTCTGGCGTTAAAATGGAAATAAAAACACGCATACGACTAGCAAATTTGATAAAAGCATAAACTATTTGTGTGAACTTCATCATGCAAATTAAAATCTATTTTAGCATTAATTTTGTGACCATGGCCCATTGATCCCTTCCTCAATATAAAGGAAGAATACCATGCAAGTTATCTACCTTTCAAATATGAAATACATTTGTCAATAAATAAAGGCTGTAAAAATGTAGAAATCTATTTCAGAACTGGTGACCTTGACCCAACTGAACCATAACTCAATCCAAAGGAGAAGACCTCAATTCCATCTTCCTACCAAATATAAAAGACATCTTTCAAAAGAATAATGTTAAAACACCTGTAAAAATGTTAAAATCTATTTTTGGCATTGGTGACTTTGGCCTTTACCCACAGGACCCCCAACTAAACCCAAAGGAAGAGGACCTCCCTTGGCATGTTTGTATTAAACATGAAATACATAATCTTAACAATAAAGGCTTAATGAGCAAAATTGTTATAAAAAATTCACACCAGTGACCTTGACACTAGAGACCCCTCACTCCATAAAAAATACACGGCCATTAATTGTATCCACCTACCAGATATGGAAGATATCATTAAATAAGTCTACCGAAATAGGTTAACCATACAAGGTCCTATTTTCAAAGTGAAAAAAAGGAATATAACTTGAGAAAATGGATGGCAATATCATGAATTTTTGTAAGTTAGTGTGGAAATTATGAAGCCATAAGTATAGACAGTACTTAAATAAATCCAACTTGCCGGTTTAAGTTAATGATATTCATTCTCAAACTGCTGAAAATGGCAATAACTTGATTAAAATTTATGCAATAATTATGTTACTTGCCATGATCATGTTTATTGTATAGATTAATAAATGTGTAAATTATGAAGCCCTCTGTACTAGTAGATTTTAGGAAAAATCCAACTTGCCGTTTTATTATTTTGATCTTTCCATTTTTTATAACATGACACCAATTTTAGTCTTCCAGGCTCCTAGACTGCCAGCTTTAGGGTATTAGACTACAAAGTTAAGTGCCCTAAAGGTAAAGGCGTTTTTGCCCATAATCATGCATGTGTATGTGCTTTTGCATAGTGATTTTACTGTATTTTAAATTCTTTCCATATTTATGATATAAGTCACTAACTTTAAGCTACTAGGCTGCCGACTCTAAGCTGTTAGATTGCGAACTTCAGGTTGCAAAGCTGACATCGATAGGCTGTTAGGATGTTAGGCGGCCTCCTAAGGATACTAGGCTACCAACGTTAGGCTAACAGGGCGTTAGGCAATTTGTTAAGGTCCAGGCCGTCAGCAATTTAGGCTTCCTCTTACGACAGCGAGACAATTTCCTCCTCAGTCAACAAGGCCATCGGACTGCCACCTTAGGCAGCCTGTCTCTTCTTCCATTTTACAGACACAATTGTACTAAACTATTTACAGAACAATGCAAATTTTGCAGTTTCATACAAATAGTAGAAAATTGTTTAATTATCAATATGTATAAGATCAGCTAAAAATCAAACGCAAAACAATATACATTTATTTACAAGATGAGTATTATCACCGCCTAAATTGTAGCGCATTTCCATATATAATAAATTCACTCGCTTTCAAATTGAGTAGGCAGATTTAATTAATATGATACAACAATAAAACTTGAGTTCAACAAAAAATTACAGCAAAGCAATGATATAAAAAGCCTAAATTCTCTTGCCAAAACGGCTAGCTGTCTTCAGCCAAACAGCAAGGCCAATATGAGCTTAATCAGTTATTTGTATTCTTATTTTATGATAATCACTGAGAATTTTTCATAGTATAAAGCGACTTGGCGAGTAAAACATCACTTGCCACAATGTCAAAGCGTAAATAGTGTTTGACAAATCGTAAAATGTACTAAATCTTGTGTACTTATTTTAACTTTGACATCTGCTTTACTGTGTGTGCGTTTATTTATACTCACCACCGGTTGTCCATATGGGCGAGTCCTCCAGAAGAGTACAAATCATTTTAGATTTTTGAGGATAGTGCAATTACAGATATAGAAAGATGCCCCGATTCCAGAAGCTTCCCCTTCTTTAACGTGCCAAGTTGTTTAAGCACCCATACACGGGACCTCGATTTGAAGTATCATCCGAAAGACTAATCGGTAATTTTAGTTAGCCAGCCCGGGAAAAGAACCAACAAGGTCGAGGTTACAAGTTTTGCGCTCTATATGAGCTGGCTGCTTACAAAATTTCCGGTGCAAATAATCTTAAAATTCGCTCATATCTAGCACCCAACTGCGTATCGAATACTACATGATCAAGGAGTACTACATGATATTTTTTTTTCGATTTTCGATCTGACCGTGCATTTCATACTATGTTTTTTACGTATTTGCCGTTTCTGTTAAAATAAAAAAATTGCCTTGATATTCAATCAATATTTCACGTTTGAAGTGAATATTTGTGATGTTTTCTTTTTTTTGAAAATATAAAAAGGGAGATATTTTAGAAAAAAATACCTTTCAGGGTCATCTGTCCTTTAAAAATGCATTAGTACTTTCATATAAAATAAGTATTTTAAGTTTAAAGTGAATATCTTTGAAATTAGCCGTAACCAAAAGGTTAATCAGAGCGAAAACATCTCAGAGAAATAAGGGGAATAACTTTGCAAAATATAACTAGGATTATCTGCCTTTTGATATTGCATTATATGATCATAGTGAACAACTAAACCACGTTTTAAGTAAATTCAGTAGTTTCTGAGAAAATAAATGAAATTACTAGAGTGACAATACCATAATACCTTTAATCTGCTGTCAATCAGGGTTACAAATGAAAATGTAAAACAAAAGAAAAATACTTATTTATTGAGAATTTAGTATCATTTATCCTTTCTAGCCTAAAGATTACATAATATTGTAGCTCAAAACCTTGATATTTATGTTCGTTAAACAAACCAAGTAAGACAAAGTTATTTTTGTGTAATGGCAATTACAATTAAAATAACTATGAGAATGTTAAAATGTAATATAATTGTACTTTAAACATGATTTAAACATGAATTTACATCTTGCGACATTTAACGGTAGTGTTGCGACATTTAACGGTAAGGGAAATTCGTGCGACATTTAACGTTAACATTGCGACATTTAACGTCAAATGGTTTTGCGACATTTAGCGGCGGTTGCGACATTTAGCGTCAATGGTGCGACATTTAGCGGCAAGTGCGACATTTAGCGGCGTTGCGACATATAACGGCGCCACAGCCATAGTAAATTCAAACACATATATTTTATGGTTTTATATCATAAATATAATGCTCAAATTAAAATTCATCACTTTTGTAAGTTCCAAAAAACATTATTTATTAATAAAAGATATTCCGGAATTTAACATTTCATGTTAATAAAGGGAGGTAATAAAAATTATTTTCTATAAATCTAAGTAAGAAAAGAATGCATATATTTTAATGATTACATGTTATATGCACAAATATTTGCAGTACATATTTTACATATTCTTCGATGTTTGAAAATTTTTTATAAGCATAATTATATATAATTTCATTAAATGTGGTATACAACCTCAATTAGAACATACGGGATTTTTAATCCATTACTTCATGAGGATTTTGTTAAAAAATATGGCTGTTTTCATTGAAATGTCTCCCGTTTCAAGTTCAAATTGTTATAAAACTATAAAAACTGCTTCAATACTAATCAAACTTGGCACAAATGTTGACTGGTCCATTGCCTTTGCAACAACATGCTCAGACTTAAATTTCCTGTTACCATGCAACGAGGGGACATCTCAAAATTGCCAAAAATCACTCTTTTGCATTGATTTTTTCCATCAAAATTGTCTTCAAAGTGCTGCAACTTTTCAATGGATTGAGATAGTCAAATGCTTTTCAGCGTTGGTTACACATTACCTTATGATCGATCTGGGGTCATTTTTAGCCTCTCACAAGTCTAAAATTTTCTTGGCGATGAGGGGGCTCTGCCCCCTTCAAACCCACCAACTCTTTTGGTTGGGGGCGGCGCCGAAAAAGTGGTCACTTTTTTACATAGATTATTTCTATGTTTTACTAAAAAATAAGTCTCTAAAGGCATGCCTGGTGCCATGTCCAGAGTCCTTCCTCGAAAGATAAAGCTGTTTTTTGTGTCTAAACGGTTGGATCGACACTAACTTTTTACGGGCATGACGGTTACATGTTCGGGACTGTTACTCCTTGTGTGTAACTGAAGCCGAATATAGCCTCATTTAACAAAGATTACATGCATATACACATGCAATTGCTGTAACGTTATTATGTATGATCTGACTGGAGACTTTTGCTTTATCAATTACAGAATACTAGCATGCAAATAAGAAGTTCAGCATTAAAGGAAGGACCAACTTCCTTAAACTAAATAGCATGTCCTCCAATAACATAATTATATTAACACGTATATATGTCATGTTATTTCCCTGTGAAACACAACCAGTTATCAAAGTAAAAGAATAAATAGTAAATCGTCAAACCAATTGATCTATTTAATTGGCAGTGATTGGTTCACTATCTGGTAGATTCTATTTTAGAGGCAAAAAAAGTATCTCGAATAACATTGATCATTGGAAATTGGCATTATTATAATGATGCTGTTTTAATCAAGACGGTATTTATGCATTGTAACACCGCAAAATGTCCGTAACGCAAAAAGCTCGCGTGTGGACTTTTAATTTGCGTCGCATATCGTACACATATGGACGTTTTGCGGTGCATATCGTACTTGGTACGCTTTGCGGCGAGAGTGTGTATTTGCGCCGCATATCGTCCACAATTTATGTAGTAAAATATGTTCACGAAAACTTCAAGGACATTTATTCATCTTGAATTATTATTCTACTAGAGGTATTGCATTGAAATTGAATAAATGTAGAATACGACTTAATGCCAGACAGTGCTTCTTTGATCGACGTATTAACACCAGCAACAGCTTCAACATTTTTGGACAGACACTTGAATGAAGTTATGGGGTTTCCATGACTCGGTTGCTTAATCCTTAGGCCATGCTAAAAAGGCAGTGATGGTTTGGCGACATATATAACAAGTAAAATATATTTACTAAACTGCGTCCGCTTTGCCGCTCAATATTTCTTTCTTTATTATACATGAAAATCTTTTCCATCAACGCCGTTTACCTTTTTTAAAGATATTTCTTGTTACTTGCTGTATTAACATATTGTCACGTGGTATGGTCTCCCTGGTTATGCTAAATTACGATGAGGAAGGTTTTCGGCGTGATAGAATCGTTTAAGTGTTAGATACCGTTATATACGGTTCTGTGGGTTGAGTCCTACACAGCCGCGTATCCCCGTTTCGGGTCAGTAACTAACTCTGTAACTTTTAAAATATTTTCTCAAAAATGAGATTGTTATTTTTGAGCATCATCAATATGTGGAAAAAATGACGATAGTGCTTATTTCTGCTTGACGCAGCTCAAATATTTTGAAATACAAATCTAGCAAATGCAAGCTTGAAGTTGTCATTAAATATAACTTTTATAAATGATTTAATCTATATGTTAGTCGAAAAGTCGGTCCCTTTACTAAAACCGTATTATTTTATCGCCTAAAGAACAAAACATTTCGCCTATAAGTTACATAGATAATATGTAATAGAGTATATTATAACAAACATTCTTCGGCATAGGCAATGATGAAATAGAAGTTCAATGTGTTCTATTGATAAAAAATAAAGCATATTTTAAAATATCGTAATGTAAGCGTTTTACATAGATAATATGTAATAGAGTATATTATAACAAACATTCTTCGGCATAGGCAATGATGAAATAGAAGTTCAATGTGTTCTATTGATAAAAAATAAACCATATTTTAAAATATCGTAATGTAAGCGTTTTACATAGATAATATGTAATAGAGTATATTATAACAAACATTCTTCGGCATAGGCAATGATGAAATAGAAGTTCAATGTGTTCTATTGATAAAAAATAAACCATATTTTAAAATATCGTAATGTAAGCGTTTTGTTTGAATGCCATAATGTAATTTTCTAATTGAACAATGTAATTTTATAATTGAACAAAACAAAAAGGTTATGGTGGCCTTATATCGCCCACCTGCCTTTAAAGGCTCCACATGACAAGGGTAGATATCATTGAATATTACAAATAAAAAGCAAGTACATTTCTGCATGGGTAACAGATCGTATCAGTACTCAGTTCTAAGTCTGAAATGGTCATCAATATCCAAATATATGTAAATGACAAAGATATGGTAATTTAAGCGAAATTCAATAGTGACCTTGAGGTCAAGGTCATTTCAAAGTCAAAAGTATAATTGAACTATTCAAGATGTCCATCCTGTCATAAATGTATGAATGACATCTGATCATTGATTAGGGGCCTCCGTGGCCGAGTGGTTAAAGTCGCTGACTTGAGATCACAGGTCCCTCACCACTGTGGGTTCGATCCTCACTCGGGTCGAAATCTTTCATGTGAGGAAGCCATCCAGCTGGCTTACGGAAGGTCGCTTGTTCTACCCAGGTGCCCGCTCGTGCCTGAAATAATGCCCGGAGGGGCACCTGGGGTCTTCCTCCACCAATAAAGCTGGAAAAAAAATCGACGAAAAATCTCGGCGGGACGCTCTAGGATGACCCGACTTGAGTGTACGGTCGCCCATATGGGCTTTCCGGCGGCGACCTTAAATAAACGCATTAAAAAAAAAAAAAAAAAAAGATCATTGATAACAAAGAAATGGCAGTTTTATCACAATTCAATAATTTGACTTTAAAATAATTTTATGTCTTTATTTTTATTATTCAAAGGCAAATTACTGTCGTCATTTTCAATCGTTTTAGCTCATTAATGAACTTGATCGAGACCTTATTGTTATACATATTCTGTATAAAATACTTTAAGAATGGTGAAGAGACGAAAGCACTAACAATGTGATATATAGTGCGTTTGTTGTTGTTGTTTTTTGTTAGATTTAGCCTATTTTCAAACTTTGTTGAGGTTTTATGGTCATAGCTATTGTCAAGATTAAAGTAGAAATGAAAGCGTTGGAGTGGTAACAATGTGAAATATAACAGACATTGTAATTCAAGGACAGATAACTCTTGACATATTGCTTAGGGTTTGTGGATGCTAGAGTGGTAACAATCTAAATTTGGACGGACAGACAGACAGACAGACAGGTGCATACTCAGGTGAGCTGAAACTAACACACAAAAACACCTAATAATAACTGGTCAAAATTAACAAAAATTATATTTACTTTTAAATATGGACGTTATGCGACAGGACCATGCCTTTTTGCCGCAAAATGTACGTCAGAAAAATGTGGACGATATGCGCCACAAAACGGCCATATACGTACGTTTAGTGGTACGGGCGTTTTGCGGTGTTACAATGCATGTGCTCTAGTGGGATACTTTATATTTCCAATTATTTTTCAAACGGTCGCGTTCAGGTATCACAGTATGAATTTATATTTCAGATCATAATAATCTTGATTACTTTTTTGTACAAGTTTAATCTTTTCTAGATCATACTTTGTTCAGGGTTGTTCGAAACGTTTTGTCACTTTGAATTCAATACTGGCCATTGTTTTCCATGCCTATGTCAAATCAGGTAAATCATTTTATCACACACCCGTGCCAATTTTGCGATTCCGAAAATATGGTATTGCACGGCCGTGCATATATTTTGACGTGACGTCATTAGCGTTATACAAACATAAGGTAAAGACGCGCTAAATGTCAGCGTTATACTATAGGCGCGTCAACGAAAATGACTCTTATTTCACTTTAAACGGTCTTTATTTTGGGTATGTGATAAATAGAATATTAAATTATGTAAGTTCATTACTGAATTTATTGCACTCGTTGAAAAAAATAATCGCCAGAGGCTCGCATAATATATTTTATTCAACTCGTGCAATAAATTCAGTATTGAACTTACACTCATTCAATATCCTCTATTAAATGATTGAACAAATGTATTTGCTGTCCTATTGGGTGCCTTTCTTTACGAAGGTTTTGTGTGACTGGATGGATATTGCAAATGACTTTGTTCCGTTAACAAGATCTTATCAATAAAATGGCATAAAGTACGGTAGTTGTTACAATACTTATTACAAATGTATGTTATTTATATAATTGTCCATTCCGTACGGTAAATAACAACAAATCATACTAAGAAACAATATCATTTATATGGCTTCTTTTTTAATGAAACATGAGAAAAAACTGTTTATCAAAATGATACAGGCATAATTGGTTTAAAGACCTCATCGACAAATTATATAATCTTCTCCCAACGAAGGTTACAAAAATTTAAACTGCATTTATTCATGAAAAAATCGAATACAGATAACCGTTAAAGTATTTCTGCTGAAATATTTTCAAGAGAATGTTTAGTATCAAGTTTCAGTTCATTATTCAATAAATAGGGTCACATCAGCCATTCAGCAGTAGTATTTTTTATACATAAAATGATGAGTTATCTGTAGAAGTTTCAAATTATATTAAAATAAATCCTTATCCCATGTCCACCATCGGTATTATTCTTACATTATTCTTTAAATGCCCTAAAGAATACAAATAGTGTTGATAAACTAGTTTTTGAGACAACGAAATAAATCCCTTGTCTAACTCTGTGTAATAATTTTGACAACAACAGAAATAAATTAAACAAATTGTCTTTTTTAAAGCTAGATTTGTCTCTTTCTATACAATATTCATCAGTTGACACTTATCCGGACGAGGGACCAGTGCTGAGGGATCCAAGTTTATTTTTGATAGCTGTTATAGCTTGTGTAAGGTCTTGAAGCTGCTTTTTGGTTGGTGTTTTGCCATTAGACACTGCATTCAATACGTCAAGAACGCTATTGTTCATCTGTGTTAGCTCAGCTAGAGGTATGGCATTTTTTAATGAAGTCATTCCGCTCTGGATGTTCCTTATTTCGTTCTTCTGTGACGTTAGATCAGTCTGTATTTTGCCAACGTCTGTCTTCAGTTGGTTTGACTAGTACGAAAGAAGAAGAAAAAAACAACAAACAATGTAGTTCTGGTTAATAATTTACAATTCAATAAGTATAGCTTGGTGTCACACATTTATTATTTACTTGTAAAGTGATATAAGTATCTGCATGAAACCTCTTCCAATAGTGGTATATTAAAACAAACTATGTTTGTAATTATTTCTGGAATTTGCACGTCTTCATAAAGGAGTATTTGCCGGAATATTTATACACATTACTAAAATTACCTGTGTGTCTAAGCTTGTAAGTTTAGCACTATCTTGTCCTACTTGCCTCACCAAGTTAAAGGCGGTCTTTGCTACTCTCTTGACACTTGCATCGATGGTGGTCAAGTTTGTTGTCAGTGTCTGGACATCACCTTGAGGAAAATGAACACATATATATCTTCATAATTTTTCCAGTTCTTTTAATAGATAAGAGTAAAATAGTTACATTTTAAAACCCAATGAATTACAATTTTAATGTCTATTATACATTTTGTATTATTATTATTATTATTATTATTATTATTATTATTATAATAATAATAATTATTATTATTATTATTATTATTATTATCATTACTATTACTGTTATAATTATTATTATTATTATTATTGTTGTTGTTGTTGTTGTTATTACTATTATTATTATTATTATTATTATTATTATTATTATTATTATTATTATCAATATTATTATTATAATTATTATTATTACTATTACTATAATTATTATTATTATTATTATTATTATTATTATTACAATTATTATTACTATTACTATTACTATTATTATTATTGTTATTATTGTTGTTGTTGTTGTTGTTAATAAGTACTAAGTACTTGGTTATGTCCATTAACGATGAAGAATATTTAGATTATTAAATACATATAAATCAATCAATTAATCAATCAACCAATCAACCAATCAATCAATCAACCGATAAATAAATAAATTAATAAATTAATAAATAATTTAATTAATTAATTAATAAATTAATTAATCAAAAAATCATTTCATTTTGTCAAAATTGCTGCTTTTATAGTAAGACAATGCGTATTAAAGATATTATCATTTCAAACACTTTGTTTCTCGTGTAACGCTCTTATAATGATGTTCCTTTGCATGATTTGACTGGAAAGATTTTCCAAGACTTGTCTTCCATTTGATAAAGGTCTGAACAAATAACTTGTATATGCAAGTTTTTATGTCGTTTCCTAATCCCATTTTACCAGAATGATTATTTTTATTGTGCAAAATGACCCAAAAAAGAAATGAGCCGCGTCACGACAAAACTAACGCAATGCGTTTGCGACCAGCATGGATCCAGACCAGCCTGCGCATCCGCGCAGTCTGATCAGGATCCATGCTGTTCGCTATCAGTTTCTCTACTTGCTATAGGGTTTGTAAGCGAACATCATGGATCCTGATCAGACTGCGCGGATGCGCAGGCTGGTCTGGATCCATGCTGGTCGCAAACCCATTATGTTGGTTATGTCGTGACGCGGCTCATTAATGCCTTGCAACGCTTATCACAGAATTGCAGTACCTATTGGTCTGAGGATATTTATTGTTATACTTAGCATATTTTTCCATTTTACTTGTTTCACTTGATGTTTGTAAATTTGACATAATAATACAATACACAATTCATCGGTGTATTCAGACTTATCGTGTTACTTAAAACATATTGAGCACCGCATATAAAAAAACTTTTTCAACAAAGCACTTGAATATATTATAATATACATGTATTATATTTTCCCACTTAAATCAGTGTCATCATCGACACGTCATCATCGATTGACAATATATGATTAAATGGCTTGAGTTAAAGGGACTCCACTGAGTCTATTTCGACATGACGGGACTGGAAATATTCCCGGATTTGTATACTGTTAGATGTTGGTCTAAACCAATAATTTGTGTCTCACCCCGTTTTACCAGAATAATTGAGCCGCGTCACGACAAAACCAACATAGTGCGTTTGCGACCAGCATGGATCATCCGCGCAGTCTGATCAGGATCCATGCTGGTAGCTTACAAACCGTATAACAAGTAGAGAAACTGATAGCGAACAGCAAGGATCCTGATCAGCCTGCGCGGATGCGCAGGCTGGTCTGGATCCATGCTGGTCGCAAACCCATTATGTTGGTTTTGTCGTGACGCGGCTCAATTATTTTTTATTGTGCAAATGTTGTAACTCTTTTCACTCAAATTGGACTAAAGATTGCACTATCTAACGGTTTTCAATTGAATTCTGAATATTTCATTACTATCCTTAGATCTCACGTACGTCTTTTGATTTTTGTAAAATTTATATTTTCATTTTCTTTTAGACGTTTTGACCTCGGTGGAGTTTCTTTAAGTTATATACTATAGAATTCGAACAAAACGAAGGTATTTTTTTCATAATCATAGCAATATAGAAAAATAATGCGATATGATAAGTAATTATAATGTTTCAAGATGAAAAATGAAGTCTATTTATCTTTTTAAGCCCTATGAAAAAAAATGTATAGAATTATTATATGATAAAATTGTCGTACTTTATCAAACAGTTCAGCTCCACTAAGTGTAACTGAAATTATTAAAATAGTTCAATATTTAAAACAATAAGTTCCTGAACAATGAATAAAAAAAAACGAACATTAAAAACAGCAATAAGAAAAATTGAATAAGGCTAATACATACTGTCTATTTGGTTCATTTTGGGCAGGGTTGTTTTCCTAAACTGTGCAAGAGCATCATGCACGACTGTGATATCTTTGTCCACCTTACTCACTTTAGACTGCTCGATCAGCAATCTGGTTTGGAGACCATTTATTTCATTAGTGTGGTTTCGCACCTGCGATTCTAGAGACGCTGTTTTTGACGTCAGACTGTTGACCTTGCTCTGTTGTTTCTGATCATATTGCTGAATGTCATTCTCTACCTACAAATGGCCAACATAAATATCACATACATATTTCGCTGTATGTTTTTTTATCTTTATGTTACATTATCCTTCAATTGAAGTTTCAATTCAGATAATTGTCAAAAAGAAATTATACATGCAATTAGTCCAGAGCTTAAAATTCAATTAAGTATATTAGTTGCAAATTTAATACAAACATTTTTTAAAATATTACAATTTCATGAGATGTTATTAGATATTTCACATGAATATGTTAAGACAATTCTCAAAGTTGCAAATCTTAAGATAGACCAAATATTTCCAAGAAAATCAAACTTGAGAATTATAATAGAAATAAAACGATTTGAGATTCAATTGATAATTTACATGTTACGTGCGATTAATGTCTGATTTTGCAGTATTCATCACCATATTGCTTCTTTGTGACCATTCTAGTAATTACATATAGTAATTTACGTGGATTGCTAGCGCCGTTTGCAATGTGAAAATTACTTTCTTTGCTCACTTCTTAATATCATACATTTCTAAAAATTTCATGAAAATTAGCCTGAATATTGAGGCATGCTGCTTTAACCTAAAACATCATTTGCAGTAGATTGTAGTCATTTCCTTTTCATACATTTTATATTTAAAACGCATGCATTTTGTATTTCATGCATTTACAATAATTCGGCTTGAAATAAGTATATTCAGCTGATTAATTAATATGTAAATTTGGAACGGTAAACGTACAACAACATTTTTTAGATATCTTAACTTGTCGCTCAGCAAATTCTTTTTTTTTTTTAAATTCTCAAAACCTTTCTAAAATAAAAATAAATCAGACCTTAGATATTTTTTTCTT
>NW_026866403.1:0-12292 GCF_026571515.1 Ruditapes philippinarum
CATATACTTGGACAAGTTAACATGCTGTAATGCACATGTCATCACGACATAATTCGACAAGTTAACATTGTCGCTTTTTCACAAGTCATAATTAAAACTTTGACAAGTTAACATGCCTGTTGCACATTGTTCATCACAATATTTCGACAAGTTAACATGTCGTTTGCACAAGGTCATCATAATACTTTGACAAGTTAACAGTACGGTTTGACATGTCAGTATGATACAAGATAACATGTCATTTGCACAAGTCATCACGATAGTTTGACAAGTTCACATGTTGTCTTCACAAGTCATCATGGTTATTTGACATGTTAACATGCTGTTTGCACAAGTCATCATGATACTTTGACAAGTTCACATGCTGTTTGCACATGTCATCACGATAATTCGACAAGTTAACATGTCGTTTTCACAAGTCATCATTAAACTTTGACAAGTTAACATGGCGTTTGCACAAGTTATCATGACACTTTGAGAAGTTAACATGCTGTTTGCACATGTCATCACAATAATTCGACAAGTTAACATGTCGTTTGCACAAGTCATCATTACATTTTGACAAGTTACCATGTCATTTGCACATGTCATCATTATACTTTGACAAGTTAACATGTTGTTTGCAAAAGTCACCACGATACTTTGGCAAGTTAGCATGTTGTCTTCACATGTCATCATAATAATTTGACAAGTTATCATGCTGTTTGTACAAGTCAGCATGTTCCTTTGACAAGACGTGATGTAATTTGCACATGTTAACATGCTCAAACGACAAAATAATATTATCGTTTCACAAGATAGCAAAAAACACTAATAACATAAGACAGTCACGGCGTTCCATAGAGAAAGGACACGAAAGTTAACAATGCGTTTTAAAATGTTTGACTTAACAACTGTAGCAACTATTATGAATAAGGCAAAACCTCAAGGCGAGTTTGACAGAATTTGTAATACATTCCACTATTATGACCAAATTTATAAAAAATACATCGGCGGGCACATTACTAGAGACTACACAAAACACATTTCCGTGACACAACTACAGACTAATATTTACTGTCGAAATAGGGCCATTTTATGTTTTATGAACAGAACAAAAACTTTTATTTCAGACTTGTACCAAATACATCGTATTTATTGTATCTCAATTGAATCCAGACTATAACTTCACTTAAAATTGAATTTCGGGATTAATAATTCCATTCAGGATATTGTGAAACGGGAACATGCAGGAAGTTGATATTGACTCGGCGTCTTTTTCTATTTACTTAATATTTTATGAATAAGTTGAGTAAATGTAATTGTATCATAGTTTGGAGACCTTTCTGTTGAAAATGTGTCAGGGAAAAATCGTATACAAAAACATGCACAGTGCGTTAACTGGAGTGCGGGTATTAGTTACCCGCACTCCAGAGCATGCCCATTGATTGGCTCATTTTTGCTGGGGTTTACATATTGTGACGGCAGAGAAAGGGAAAGCGACAGAAATGTCATATTCAGATGTTCGTTCATTGGTTCATTTTTGTCGGGGTTTCATATTGTGACAACAGGGAACGTGCGTTTTTGTTTGACTATGATACAAAAGAGAAAGAACACCAAAACACTCGGCAATCTGATTAATACTCGGTGGCTTCGCCCCCTCATACAAATCATTCGGTGCTCTTTCTATTACTTATTTTGACTGTAATTTTAATATAACAAAAGAAAATAGTTAAGTATACATGAATCAGTCAAAAGTTTAAGTACTTTACACATATTTCAATTCACACTGCAAATATTATTCTCTTATCACTATTCAGACAGTACTCTGAACAGTCAAACTTGTGTCAAAGACCATCTCCGAATAAAGATCACCCTGTTGATAGTGATCAATCTTAGTAAATACTCGTTGAATATATAGTACAGAGGAACCTCAAAATAAAAACAACTTGTCTTTGAAGGCCATGACGAGACTTTCTTTGTGTGTCCTTTGTTCACGGGTTTGACTGTAATCACACACTGAGTTTATCTTACACAGTAAATTATGAGCTATTGAGACCACTTCTCACCGACAACTACTCAACCAATGAACATTACTCGCCTAGAACTACTATATCAGTAAACACTACTCAGCGAGAACTACTCTATAAATGAACACTTCTCTAATGGACTATTTTACCAGTGAACACTTTTCACCGAGAACTACTCTTCCTCTGAACACTACTCACCAAGAACTGCTAAACAAAATGACCACTACTCACCGAAAACTACTCTACCAATGAACATTGCTCGCCGAAAACTACTTTATCAGTAAACACTTCTCACCAAAAACTACTATATGAATGAACAC
The DNA here is from genome assembly GCF_026571515.1 of Ruditapes philippinarum. Lineage (NCBI taxonomy): Eukaryota > Metazoa > Mollusca > Bivalvia > Venerida > Veneridae > Ruditapes > Ruditapes philippinarum. The sequence continues at coordinate 2,330 of NW_026866403.1, forward strand.
TATTCACCGATAACTACTCTTTCTCTGAAAACTACTCACCGAGAACTACTCTACCAGTGAAAACTACTCTACCAGTAATTACTTCTCACCGAGAATTAATCTACCACTGAATACTTCTCACTGAGAACTTTACCACTGAAAACTTCTCATTGAGAACTAATCTACCACTGAAAACTTCTCATTGAGAACTAATCTACCACTGAATACTTCTCATTGAGAACTAATCTACCACTGAATACTTCTCATTGAGAACTAATCTACCACTGAAAACTTCTCATTGAGAACTAATCTACCACTGAAAACTTCTCATTGAGAACTAATCTACCACTGAATACTTCTCATTGAGAACTAATCTACCACTGAATACTTCTCACTGAGAACTAATCTACCACTGAATACTTCTCATTGAGAACTAATCTACCACTGAATACTTCTCACTGAGAACTAATCTACCACTGAATACTTCTCATTGAGAACTAATCTACCACTGAATACTTCTCACTGAGAACTAATCTACCACTGAATACTTCTCACTGAGAACTACTCTACCACTGAATACTTCTCACTGAGAACTAATCTACCACTGAATACATCTCACTGAGAACTAATCTACCACTGAATACTTCTCACTGAGAACTAATCTACCACTGAATACTTCTCACTGAGAACTACTCTACCACTGAATACTTCTCACTGAGAACTAATCTACCACTGAATACATCTCACTGAGAACTACTCTACCACTGAATACTTCTCACTGAGAACTAATCTACCACTGAATACATCTCACTGAGAACTAATCTACCACTGAAAACTTCTCATTGAGAACTAATCTACCACTGAATACTTCTCACTGAGAACTACTCTACCACTGAATACTTCTCACTGAGAAACTAATCTACCACTGAATACTTCTCACTGAGAACTACTCTACCACTGAATACTTCTCACTGAGAACTAATCTACCACTGAATACATCTCACTGAGAACTAATCTACCACTGAAAACTTCTCATTGAGAACTAATCTACCACTGAATACTTCTCACTGAGAACTAATCTACCACTGAATACTTCTCATTGAGAACTAATCTACCACTGAATACTTCTCACTGAGAACTAATCTACCACTGAATACTTCTCACTGAGAACTTATCTACCACTGAACACTACTCACTGAGAACTAATCTACCACTGAATACTTCTCACCGAGAACTAATCTACCACTGAATACTTCTTACCGAGAACTACTCTACCATTGAACACTTCTCACCGATAAATACTCTACCAGTGTTATTTTATAAAGACACATCAGTAATTTGACTTAGTTGTCAGTTGACATGTTCTCATAACCTTTCAAAGTTGTCACATTTAAGCTATTTAAGCTATCTGAATATTGAATAATGCAAGGGGCAAGACGTGAAGTAGTTGCATATTTGGTTCAAATTTGACAAAATGGTTACGGAGTCATGTATTTTCTTCAGATAAATTTGTTTATATGCTATTTTGAAAATTTATAATATGTTCTTATATGACAAAGTTATTGGAGATATAAACTGGACATGTTTTGAGAATCCGGGGCGGTTTTTACAGTCATTTATTCTGATTTGTAAGTTTTTAAGATCATAAAACAAGACAAAATATGTTTCTGTTCATAATGTGTAAATGTTTTAATTTGCCATGTCCAAATAAAGGTGAAATACACAAATATATCTTATTCAAAGGCATTTTATTTGCAAACTGGTCATTCAAGCGTTTCTTGTAGCAAATTTATTATCATTTGAGTCAAATATAAAACTGCAAAAGGATTCAACGAAGATCATAATTATAAGTATTAAATATTTCCTTGACTTAAAAATGCTTTTTATCACACACCCGTGCCGATTTTGCGACTCCGTAAATATGGTATTGCACGGCCGTGCATATATTTTGACGTGACGTCATTAGCGTTATTCAAACATAGTGTAAAGACGCGCTAAATGTTAGCGTTATACTATAGGCGCGTCAATGAAAAATGACTCTTATTTCACTTTAAACGGTCTTTATTTTGGGTATGTGATAAATAGAATATTAAATTCGTGTAACTTCATTACTGAATTTATAGCACTCGTTGAATAAAATAATATTATGCTCGCCAGAGGCTGGCATAATATAATTTTATTCAACTCGTGCAATAAATTCAGTATTGAACTTACACTCATTCAATATCCTCTATTTATCACACACCCGTGCCGATTTTGCGACTCCGTAAATATGGTATGGCACGGCCGTGCATATATTTTGACGTGACGTCATTAGCGTTATGCAAACATAGTGTAAAGACGCGCTAAATGTTAGCGTTATACTATAGGCGCGTCAATGAAAAATGACTCTTATTTCACTTTAAACGTTCTTTATTTTGGGTATGTGATAAATAGAATATTAAATTCGTGTAAGTTCATTAATGAATTTATTGCACTCGTTGAATAAAATAATATTATGCTCTGTAGGAGCACATTTGTCTCGGAGCACATTTGTCTTACGTAAGACCGATGCGGTCGCATTTGTCCCACATGAGACAAATGGGACCTCAAATGTCTACCCGAAAAAGCTCATTTGTGTGACAAATGTGCTCCGTTCAAGTTTTTTAAGGGCCAAGAAAGCACATTTGTCTCATGTGTTTTTAAGGGTCAAGAAAGCATATTTGTCTCATGTCATTTTTATGAATTACTTTTCACACATTTCCCCACGTCAGAAATTCTTTTTTAGAATCGAGTGTCAAGTGTAATCATCAATAGGTTTGCTTATGTTTTCCTTATGAAAAAACCTAAAGTGAACTATTAATTATAATATCTCTTATTCAAGAAAATGATTGGCTTAACCTGAAGGCGTAGACTGAAACATACTAAATCCCGTTCACGATGGCACAATGGTGACAGCGCGATGGCACGATGGTACGTTGATGAAAACGCGATGATGCGATGGTGAAAACACAATGGTACGAACGTGAAACAACGATTGTTCGATGGTGAAACAACGACGGCTCGATGATGAAAACGTGATGGTACTTTGGCGAAAGACGATGTTACGATGGAACGATATAGTGAGACTGCGATGGCATGATGATGAAAACGCGATATTATTTTCTCTACCGTGTCATCGCATTATCGTGATTTCACCATCGTGCCATCGTGTTTTAATCATCGAACCATCTCATTTTCACCTTTGTACCATTGTGCACAGCTGTTCAGGGAGACAAAATGTTACTTATGTCCAAACGGAACACCGTAATCGGTTGATACTGAATGATACAATATCGTGACTCGTTTCGCATCTCGCCGAATTCTCGCGTCTCGCTTCGCATCTCGTTCGTCGGCGCGAGACAAGAAATTGGTTCCAGGTCATATACCACTATGTAGTATTCCCTTGGCTTATTATGACCGAAAAATGCTTTTATTTGTATTTCTCAAAATTAAAGCATTTTTTTTATTTTTGGTATACTTTTATAGCTCTAAAGAGATACTCATTGGCTAATTACCTGAAGCATTTTTTCATCTGCTGCTTTTTGCAGTTTGTACAGTTGAAGTGATTTAGAATTTTGTGTTGAAGTCAAAATACTACTTTGCTTACAGTTTGCTACTTTTATGACGCATTATTTCACATTTATCGCGAATTCCTTTGGTTTACAAGCATCTAACTTCCTCAGAAATCATTATTTGAATATTAATAAATTCATACTTGCCATGTAAAAATTTATTTATTTCTGAAATCTCGTGGTACGGGATACTTCGACATTGCGAGATCTCGTGTTACAATATCGTGCCTCGCTTCATGTCTCATCGGAATGTGTCGTCTCGCCCAATTCTGAGTGGCCCGATATTCCATAATTATGGCATTACCCTGATTATTTTAAGAACTCATGCATGTTGTAAGTGCTTTTTCAATGGCGGATCTGAAAGCCGCAATTCTTGGAAAATGACGATTTTTTATACATATATTTCTGATGAAAACAAAACGTGTGTATTGGTCTTCTTATTTTCTTCCATAGATCATTTAAGGGCCTCCGTGGCCGAGTGATTTCAAAAAACCACTTGCCTCTAACCGCTGTAGGTTCGACACATACACGGGGCGTCGAACTATACATGCGAGGATCCCGGACAGGGTCCAAATGCGGAATACATATCCGCGTGCGCACGTAATGCCACCTTTATGCCACCGTAGATACTACCTTGCTTTTGCTAAGAATATTCCTAGTGCCATAAATCATCTATTAAACTTTAAGCATTGAAAATTAACGTATCACAATTAATAACGATAAGAATAGACTTGCTGCATAAGTGTTTAGGTTCTGGATGCTGCACTTGTAGAAATTTTCATTGTGACATGCAGAGCAAGGATATTCTTTAATTTAATATATGACTCCTATGAATAGGCAGGAAGTTTTTGACTGACCGGAAGTGACCGAAAAACGGTATTATAAATACAGAAAACACAGACCAATAGCTGGTAGCCGGTATACAGATGGGCATAATAATTACCTTTTAAGAATTTTATGGAAAAATGTGAGACAAATGTGCTTCGAGTGTCCTTTCTATTGTGTGTCGAACACATCTGTCTCATTTCCAATTTGTCGCAAATATGAATGTTTACGAACACATCGGTCACACTTCGTGAGACAAATGTGCTCCGAGACAAATGTGCTCCTACAATGCTCGCCAGAGGCTGGCATAATATAATTTTATTCAACTCGTGCAATAAATTCAGTATTGAACTTACACTCATTCAATATCCTCTGTATATGACTTTGACATTTTTGGGGGTTTCTTTATTCAGTTGTCGGTTGTAATAATTTATTGGTACGACCACGCTAATGTCCTGGCTTGTGTGCCCTCTAATGCATTTTGTTAGGTGCATACTCAGTGCCTTTGCGGTAGTCTAGTGTGGTGACGGGATTTTGCATTCTCTTAATGTCGCCTTCAAACGAATTGTATTGTTTTAAGCAAATATTTAGATCAATTCTTTCACAATAGAAGCTGCTAAATCTATGATTTAGTACGCAGTGTCACAGGAAATTACTAAAAGCTTTCCGTTTATTCCCGGATTTACATCTGCATTTCCTTTCATCAATTAGTATGCCATTCATTTTTATGTATTTTGGACATATATATAAGTAGCATGTCTGCATTAAATGAACTCTCTAGTTTTATAGACAGTTTCTTCATGAATAAATTATGTAAAAGTGTCAAAAATTAAATTAAAAAGAGTTGAAACACTTTGGAAAACAATTTTGGAATTAGTGTGCTGCTTGAGCTTTTAATAAAATTCACGGTACAATCGTTTTTGAAAATAAAAATACATTTAGTTTCTTTTTATTATTAAAAGTTTATCGAGTAAAATGAATATTTTCAGGGCAGTATTTGTTCTATTTCAACTATACATACACGACATTGACGGACTTGTATTTGCAGGATACAGTGTTGTTACCCGACAAGAGGGTATAAGTTCGCTAGACAGGTATCGATGTGCTGAAACTTACGTCGGGTTCGAGTATATTGGGCACGTATTAACGCCGGACGGCGTGTGTACGCCAGTCCAGTATGGACGGTCAGACGTAATGTCACCGGGCTCGGAATATTTAAAGAAAACATGGAATTGCAATGTCTTTGACACTCCGGTATGATATACACAATTATATGCATAATGTACTCTATTCGAGCTCATCTTCATCAGGAATGAACAATTCATATCTGTAATATTTCTTTATGGCGAAAAGGTCGTCGTTTTCTGTAGCATATGCCCAAAATCAACATTTTCAATTAAAGTTCAAAAATGTCACAATTTTGTGCATGTTTTGTAACGCTTTTCGTGAACTTTAACGGAGTCAATCAGACTCTGCAACGACCAAGTAAGCAGGGATGAGATCATTACTTCAACTCTAATCATAATAGCCCAACATTTTCATTATTAAAATAATAACACGTAAGAAAAATGACCTTGCTGATGTCAACAGATAGAATATCCTAAAAGAACATGTTTACATATTTTCAGACTGCAATGTTGTAAAAACCATGTTAACATGCTCTTAGATTACAATGTATTACAAAAGATTGGATGTCTTAAAATATCATTGGAGAGGTCATCAGACCTCTCCACAGTGTTCAGACTGATTGCTGGCGGCAATCGGCATTCATTTTTGCGTATTTGATTGTAGTGAATAAATCTCAATTAAAGCTTAAAATCATTAGAAGCAGTCTACAAAAATGGTTTTGCGCATGCTCCGTTTCAAAATAAGGAAGTGAGCAAATCGGTATATAGAAAAATCGGAAAATATCATGAACGTTACTTAGCGCTACGTGGATGTTTCATTCCGTTTTAATGTTTTAAACTGTAAAAATCGATTACCGTACTGTGTTCTGAATAGCGTTTTAATATAAAATAGTAACAGTGAACATTATAGCTACAATATCACCATGTACTATTACATGAGTACCGAAAGTTTGCAGCTCTTTTAACTTTTGACCGGTATGACTAAATAACGCAACGCAGATTTTTTGGCGCAAATGGCACAAATTTTACTAAAGTTTGATTTTCGTCAAATATTGTGGTTGCAGGCATGCAGCTTTATATACTGTTTATTCTAACCAAATGGTTTAAACATATTTTTATGTAAATCCTGGTCGAAATTTTGTTTGATTAACATACTTTATGCCCATTTTGGAAAATGTAGAGGAAATGTTTCCATAAACTTACCAGAACATTAACCGAAAATTTGCTTATTGATATATATTTGCTTATATATATATCATTTATTTTAAATTTAGTTCTCTTTGTAGAAAAACTTTCTCTTATGCGCCAAGAGAAGAGTACATTTCTCCGGCAAATAATCTTTCAAAACATTTAAGAAATGAAGCGTAAAACAAACTTTCATTATGATACTATATTCAATATATATGATAATTTCCATTTTGTAAAATAATGATAATTTGTAACTACTCATTGTGTCTTTTCTGCAAGAAAATCCCCAAATATTTTCGAATTAAACAAATCTTCCACAGCAGCAAAAAGACCTCTCGCATGCTTCTTTTTAAAGAAGTAAACTTGTGTTTACATTTATCAGATTGCAATATACATTTGTATTAGCAAAATCCTTACAGTGATTTGATTAGCTTTGCTTCACAAACAGCATGTTACCATAGGAAACGGCTTGTGACTTCAAAAAAGGAGCCTTCTGAAACGAGGCACAAAGATTGTTTCAGTCGGAAATGTTCTTTTTTTGCGACAAAACAAACATTATTACGGCTTAAATGGGCAGATTGAAACTTATTTTATTGACAGAATAAAATTTCGGCCACAATTTTGAACAGTTTAAACGTCTTACTTTCATTTTACTAAGAGTTACAACCTAAAATAAACATTACCAAAGGTATCCGCATAATAATAATAATAATATATATATATATATATATTCAATGTAAGTGCTGTGGTTAGCATTCAATTACATTTACAAAAAAGGATATCATAAAAAAATTACTGTTCTAAATTTTATTAAAATTTTGATGTCATTGGTCTGTGAAGCAAAGCAGTGGAACCACGGAATCATGGGATAGCAGTTTGATGTTTTAAAAAATATTTGATGACGTAAAAGACAATGGTCACCTTTTTTGTATTATAATTCAGACTGAATATTGTTAAACGCAGCGTAACATGGTTACAGATTGCTATGTACTAAAGAACATGTTAACATGCTTTTAGATTACAATGTTTTACAAGTATAAGCGTTTCCAAAAATGCTAAGAATCGCCGTCGAAAATAAAAAACGTGTAATGTACTCTTTCCTGAACAATAGAGCTAATGATTCATATGTTTACACCACAAGAGCCTAGACACTGTTTTTTATTGCTTCGTATATGGAGATAGTATTTTAATTCTATATATAGGTAACCCGACAAAAACATGGCGGATGGCGTGCTTCGTAGGCAGGTATTTTGTCGTCCATTTTCTTATCATGATACTGAATTCTCCGTTTTTGATTGGCTTAGAGCAGGTGGTGTACGAGTAAAAATGATCAAATCTTGTTAATTGTATATAACGGCGGCAATAATACTGTTTGTCTATGATAATATGAGAGTGACGTTTCACCACCAACTAAAAATGCAGAACGGATCTAAAAATCGAATATAACAGTAAATTTGAAACGGAATGGTAAATATCACGATTGTAATATTCAATAATAGATTTGAATGCCGTAAACACCATGTTAACATGCTCTACATTGCAATGTATTGTAACAGAATGAATGTCGTAAAAGACCATGTTTACAGAATGTATTGTTTATAAATAGAATGAATGTCGTATCTTGATATGTTTCCAGATTGCATTGTTCAAAGTAAATGATAACAATTATATAAGGTACGACGCACCAATACCTGGTGAACTGGTAACCGGAAGTAGCATTGAGGTTGTATTTATACCCCAGGAGCCGTGGAATCAGTAAGCAATATTTACTTTAAAACTAAACAAACAAAGTTAATGTCAAACACCAGAAATGGTTACTTTAAATATCCAATACAAGGCAGATTAAAGAAAAATATTTATCTATCTGCCTGTCTGTCTGTCCATCTACCTACACAGTTGTGATGCTAATAAGATATATTGCATTTCAGGCCTTTGCTTTCGTTAGTTTTACCCATGCCTGAAATTTCATCTGGCATGGGGGTAGGGGTTCCAGATGAGTCACGTGCTATACAATGGCATGATTTGACCGTTATGAATGAAGTTGTAATTCATACGCTGTTGTAAGAAAATAGTTACGGGTTTAATGACATAAATTTTAATAGAAATTTGTTTTTAAGGTAAAACGAATTTAAAATATGATGGAATATGGTAGAATGGGGCGTCCGTGGCCGAGTGGCTAAGGTCGTTGACCTCAAACAACTTGCCCCTCACCGCTGTGGGTTCGAATCCCGACAGGGACTTTTGATTCTTTCATGTTAGGAAGCTATCCAGCTAGCTTACGGAACGTCGGTGGTTCTACTTATGTGCCCGTTCTTGCCTGAAATAATGCACGGAAGGGCACCTGAGGTATTGCTCCACCAGTAAAACTGGAACGTCCAAAATATGCAAGAAAAAAATATCTGCCATATATCAGCGGTTCGGATCGGAATATCCGTCCCCCGGGAACTTGCCAATCGCCTTTACTTGGCAAGCCTCGTTACCGCCCAATGGGCGGGTCCCTTCGGAACGGATATTCCGATCTGAAACGCAACATATGACAGATATCATTCATCCTGAGCTTGTTCTTTCGCCCAGACTTTATCAAATTTCTTTTTTAGGATTGTTTTAAGCCTTTTTGACGACAGCGAATCAAATAATGTCCTTCATACATCTTTCCGGAGTGACTTACACTTGATCCACTTCAATTCTATAGTATCTGGACAATGGGCGGACATGAAACATGCTAATGGCGTCGAAATTAAGTCAGGCAGTGCTGCAACGTTAACGGTGGAAATTCTTACGGATACATTAAAGGTGCGTTTTGCTCTTCTTCTATGCACGTGCTCTGATCTGTTTAATGATTGTGCGCATGCGCATGACAACTCGCATTTTTTGGTTGAATTGCACTGAACATTATGTATTTCTTAAAGTGAAAGGTTGTGTTCTATATTTCTATATGGAAAGAATATCTCAAAACTGGTATCATTTTATCATAATATTGGCTGCCCATACTTTTTGTAATACAATTATAAATCTTTTACAAAATTCTAACAAAAGCTTCCTACACTATGGTTGTATGTATGTTGTATAAAAAATATCAAACAAGAAAAGGGTACGCAGAAACTGCCGCTTGACCACAATACATTATCCGTTCTGTGTATTCTTACTATTGTGTTCGAGGGTCTTACCCGAAATTTGAAGGAAAGGTCCGAAAAGTTGCGATAGATTTTATGTTACAAAATCGTTACCAGTTTTCGGTTTAAGCAGACGAT
>NW_026866404.1:0-33261 GCF_026571515.1 Ruditapes philippinarum
CTGGATATTTTTCCTTAAAACGTTTAACAATTTCTGGATCAACGAGTCGAACCCCTTCTAATTGATTGCCAAGTGTAATCCTGTAATATCAAAAACACAGATTACTACCCTGTAAGTTGGTGCTACCTAGTAATTTAAACTTGGGATCATGGTAGTAGGCCATTTTTTATCGACCAGAGCATAGATCAGCCAAGCAGTTCGAGGACAGGCTGTCAAGCAGCTTACCAGTACTAGTCCTTAACTTCTGCAAGGAACTGATAACTTCTGTACATTCAAGAACAGACATACATTGGGTATGACCGTAGAAAGGATTTCACATCAATCAAAATGAAAGAGACCTGCATTGTCTGGGAATCAAACCCCTTGTTGCCCTATTCACAATGCAACATCTCTACCTATTGAACTAACTGGACGGTTTTACTAATTCAAATAGTTAAATGTAAACTATTAACCAATGAAATTTGGTCTATTTTTAGAGAATCTTTGAGTCATAACTGGATTTTTTATGTCCTTACAGCACTTTCAAGATATTTTTTTGTTTGGTTTAAATTCACACCAACACTATTAACATTAAGCTTATCTGACTCTGCTGTTGCTTCATTTTAACATTTTGATTTTAAATCCTTTTATATACATACAATGATCAGTTCACAATTAGCAATTTTCACCTAATGTATATTTACAATGTATGTATCATTGAAACTGATAAGCACAACTGTTTTATCTCTATTCATCTTTCATTTAACAGAAATAGTAAAAATGAGCCGTGTCATGACAAAACCAACATAATGGGTTTGCGACCCGCAGTCTGATCAGGATCCATGCTGTTCGCTTACCAACCTTATTACAAGTAGAGAAACTGATAGCGAACAGCATGGATCCTGATCAGACTGCGCGGATGCGCAGGCTGGTCTGGATCTATGCTGGTCGCAAACCCATTATGTTGGTTTTGTCATGACACGGCTCAAATGAGGCTCACCAGTTGGGTTGGACATTATGAGGTCTTCCAAACAGCTCCACCTTCCTAGTGCCTGGGGATAATCTTTCAATAATACCATATATCTCATCAGGCTTATGACTTGTTGCCCGCACCTGCAAATAATTCAAAATATATAATAAAATAAAAAATTAACTATGTAACAAAGTATTCCTTGTATGTATATTCAAACAATGTGCTATACACTATCTCATAATATAGAAAATACCAGGAGAGAGGTTTTAAATGAGCTTTAAGCTTTCTACTCAATCCTGGATGAAATTTATGTATTGTAATTTTGTTTGAAAATATGAAAGAAGAAATAAAATTAATATTGTTGAAACCAAAGAATATCCCAAGAAAACTATATATCAGTTTTATTTGCATGGTTCTACAATATAAGTAAAGAAAAATGAGCCGCGTCATGACAAAACCAACATAATGGGTTTGCGACCAGCATGAATCCAGACCAGCCTGCGCATCCGCGCAGTCTGATCAGTATCCATGCTGTTCGCTTACCAACTCTATAACAATTAGAGAAACTGATAGTGAACAGCATGGATCCTGATCAGACTGCACGGATGCGCAGGCTGGTCTGCATCCATGCTGGTCGCAAACCCATTATGTTGGTTTTGTCGTGACGCGGCTCAAATGCCAATCACAAGGATCAAAGCTAAACACAGATTCATAGCCATCATAGACAGTAAACAAGAATCTCTTGTTAACATCATAAAACAAACAAACAAAGGCTGCCTAGGAAGACAGCATGCTCATCTAGTTAGATACTGGATGCAGTAATAAAAACTTTGCAGAAATTTTGTTTTATATGTCCCAAGTATGATCAAGCTAGAAATGACTGAAAGCTTAATAGCTTACCTCAGCTACAATAACATCACAGTCAAGACCTTTGTTAACTCCTTTTGGATTCCCTTTTACTCCAACCTATAAAGATTAATTTTTATCAACAATAACAAAAAGTCATTAAATCAAACTGTGTTTATGAAACAGATATCAATGTCATATCTAATGTCATATGACATGTAAGCATTTGTTTTAATACTGTGCATACATCATGCATTACAGTAATAATGTACTTGATTGTAGACCCAAGGTAACTTCTGAATCATGTAGATTCATCATTTACATAAGCTCTGTATCATATGGACCAAGTAAAAGTTTTATATCACACAGGCAATATCATGTAGACAGTATAAAAAAGTTCAGTTATCATGTAGACCAAACAATTTCTGTACCATGTAATCAAACTATAATAAGTTCTATATTATGTCTAATTCTGTACCATGTAGTTCAAACATATTTTTTGTTTTATGTAGACAGGTTAAGACAAGTTCTATATCATGTAGTTCAATATAGTTTCTTATCATGTAGACCAAATTTAAACAAATACATCACATTATTTCAGTACCATTTAGATTATCATAAATTTAAATGTAGACCCAACTTAACTTCCATAGTAAGTAGATAATCCAGCATAATATCAGTTACTTTTCATGACATTACCTATATATGAATGGAATATCACACAGATATTTACATAGAAAATCTCTGATTGTACTCACAAGACAGTGTTCTTTGCCATGATTTAACCAGTGACCAGTTCTTCCTGTACGTATAATTCTCTGTAACTGATTTGTCTTTACCCATATTATCTCATCTATTCTTTTATATCTACAAATGAGACGTGCCATGACAAACCAACATAGTGCGTTTGTGACCAGCATGGATCCAGACCAGCCTATCAGGATCCATGCTGTTCACTTACAAACCCTATTACAAGTACAGAAACTGACAGCAAACAGCATGGATCCTGATTAGACTGTGCAATGCGCAAGCTGGTCTGGATCCATGCTGGTCGCAGACGCACTATGTTGGTTTTGTCATGGCGCGGCTCAAATAGTTCAATAATAATATTACATTTGTTAGGTTTCTTGTCACACCAACGCTGTATAGGTTATGTATGGTTAATTGAAATAAAAATATTACTCCTATTCTAGTAAACAAAGAGAAATCTTCCAATTTTTTTTTAACCTCATACAATTTGCATAATTATGCATCAATTATATCTCTTTTCTTACTTGTATAATTATGACACAAAGCAATTGTCAAAAGAATTGCTGAACAATTTAATTTATCAGTATCTTAAGTTTATCTGAACAAAACATTGTGTATTTGATATTGTTCCATATTCATAAGTAAGCAATTTTACTCTAAATATTTTTTCAGTCTGATAACTTTTTGCCCTATGGCTGTTTATATGATGTTAAGCAATATGAAAAGTACTTCTGGTAGTATAGAAAAATAAAATATAACATACCCCCATAGTTCCAAGCACTCTCGCCCTAACTCCATAGCTCTACAAAATTTATAACAAATTAAAATGCTTTAAAGTAATATTATGTTCATATTTTCATTGTCAACTTGAGCTGAATTAACAATAATATACATGTATTACAAAAGAATGACTGTTTTAACAGTGATTGACCAACAATTTATACTGAAAAATGTTCAGGATAAAATCTAAATCTGCCTAAAATATAAAAGACTATCTCACTCTTTCATGAAATTGAACTTAGTGGTAACTTCTGATAGATATTTAAAGAACTTTCCTTGGGCCATGTGAGTTATTTATCATTCATGTGAGGTATATTATAAAATTGTAATGAATTATCGCAAAATGAAAACTTTCGCCTGTTCACTCACTATAGGATGGGTATAATGTCACTTTGATATAATGTTCTTTCTTTCACTGATTTTGTAACAGAGCAATGTGTTCATATACATTCATTACAAAGTCAAGTTTTAGGTGAAGAAATAATTTGAAGAATATCAAATATAAGAAAAAGTCATTCTATTCCTTTTTAACACAGTTGCTGTGTACTTATCAAGGAAATTCTATTGACAGTATTTTCATACGGCGACTTTCCAGCTTTATTGATGAGTAGAACCAGACATTCTGCCAGCTTGCTTAATCACATGAAAAAATCCTCTAAGTCTAGGTCCACAGCAGGGGGTTTCCTAGATATAGTCCTTGGAGCAAATAGATCCCACAGTGTTGAAGGGCAAGCGCTTTCAAGTCAACATTCTTTACCACTTGGACACGGATTGCCCTCCCCCAACCCCACAATCAATGTATAGTATCTCATACCTGCCAGTGACCCACAGGAAGATATATCCATCATCTTGCATTAATGGTACAGGCATCTTTCTCATCTCGTCATCCTGCATGGTACCGTATGGTAACTCCATGTGAATATCCCACGGTGGATCAGCCATGATTACAGCACATTTACCCAATACCTGCATGTCCAGGTACCTTATGTCACACTGAATCCACTGAAATTGTTCAATTCAGCCACTTTATTGTAACAGTTATACAAACTAGAACTATCACTAAATGTGATTAATACCCCCACAAGTCTGCTTCGGAAATGAGGATGTTACTAGTAACAGAATACCTTGTAATAGAATTGAAACATAGAGTTATGGTTGTGGGCAATTAAAGATAATTGTGGTTCATGTATGTTGCATTTCCTTTCAATGTGGTTGGCCATTGATGAAGTTTAATTGAATTACTCTGTAATAAGTCCAGAAAGACAAAGAAAAAGAACAAAGGGCAATAACTCTATAAATACTGAAGATAGTTATAGTTCTTGTGCACTGCACTTCCTCTTATTGTGCTTGACCATTGTATGAAGTTGTTTTGAATTCCAACCAGTACGTTTTAAGTTATGCTCCGGACAAGGAAAAGTATCAAAGGGCAGTAACTCTGTATTTTGTCAAAATGGAGTTATGGCTCTTGTGCACTGCACTTCCTTTTAATGTCCTTGACAACTGTATGAAGTTGTACTGAATTCCAAACAGTAGTTTTCAAGTTATGCTCTGGACAAGGAAAAGTAACAAAGGGCAATAACTCTGTAATTAGTCAAGATGGAGTTATGGTTCTTGTGAACTGCACTTCCCCTTATTGTGCTTGACCATTGTATGAAGTTGTTTTGAATTCCAACCAGTAGTTTTCAAGTCATGCTCTGGACAAGGAAAAGAAACAAAGGGCAGTAACTCTGTAATAAGTCAAAATGGAGTTATGGTTCTTGTGCACTGTACTTCCTCTCAATGTGCTGGACCATTGTATGAAGTTATAATGAATTGCAATAATTAGTCTTCAAGTTATGATCCGGACAAAAGAAAGCAATGGAAAAGTAATAAAGGGCAATAACTCTGTAATTACTTTAGATAGAGTTATGGTTCTTGTGCACTGCACTTCCTCTCAATGTGCTTGACCATTGTATGTAGTTATATTGAATTCCAACCATTAGTCTTCAAGTTATGGTCCGGACAAAAAAAAGAAGGCAATGGAAAAGCAACAAAGGGCAATAACTCTGTAATTACTTTAGATAGAGTTATGGTTCTTGTGCACTGCAATTCCCCTTATTGTGTTTGACAATTGTATGAAGTTGTTTTGAATTCCAACCAGTAGCTTTCAAGTTATGCCACGGACAAGGAAAAGAAACAAAGGGCAATAACTCTGTAATTAGTCAAGATAGAGTTATGTTTCTTACGCACTGCACTTCCTCTCAATGTGATTGACCATTGTATGTAGTTATATTGAATTCCAACCATTAGTCTTCAAGTTATGCTACGGACAAGGAAAATGCAACAGACAAAAAAAAAAGCAATGAAAAAGCAACAAAGGGCAATAACTCTGTAATTACTTTAGATAGAGTTATGGTTCTTGTGCACTGCACTTCCCCTTATTGTGTTTGACAATTGTATGAAGTTGTTTTGAATTCCAACCAGTAGTTTTCAAGTTATGCCACGGACAAGGAAAAGTAACAAAGGGCAATAACTCTGTAATTAGTCCAGATAGAGTTATGGTTCTTGTGCACTGCACTTCCTCTCAATGTGCTTGACCATTGTATGTAGTTATATTGAATTCCAACAATTAGTTTTCAAGTTATGCTCCGGACAAGGAAAATGCAACGGACGTCTGGACCGACCGACCGCCCGACCGACCAACCGACCGACCACCGGGTGACTCCTATATACCCCCCCAAACTTCGTTTTTGGGGGTATAATAATGATTGCACTCATAGCTTTATCAATAATTTAATTAAGGCTACATATGAAGAAGAATGGACATGCTTTAACATTAACAAACATGATTAAATCCATAGCTCTTGCTTTACAAATGTTTGCTTTTAGAAAAGAATGTTACTTAAAATAAAATTCTCCTAGTAAGAAGTAGACACTTAGTAATATCAGTGTTAGTTTCCATGTAATTACTATGTGTATATATTTAATTGTATATATAAGCGGATGCTTTCTATAAATTTTGCACTACATTGTCAATCTTTATTTTCATATTTTATCATTCAGATTCAAACTTAAAACTTTGTATAATACTACATATGGTGACAAAATTTTAACTTCTTTCCTCAGAATTTCTATCACAGTCTGCTTTTCTACTGTAATATGTCTGCTATCAGCCCCAAAAGGTACAAAATCCAGCAACACTGCTATATATTTATGTGATGGCAAAATAAAACAATCTGCTATTCAAATGAATTTACATGTAAAATATATACATACCTGTGTTGGAAATATATAGATACATGTGGTAGAAAAGTTTAAGTGTACATATGTACATACCTGTGGTGGAAACATGTTCACTTGCTCATTGGAATCTGAAGACATTGCAAGGGCCATGTTTGCTTCTTTCCTTAAATTTTGTGACTTCTGAGAATCTTCAGGAAAATCTACTTTGTAATGTACATACTGAAAAAAACAATAATCCACTATCTACAAAGCAACTAACATCCCTTAAATATTGAAATATTGTCACAAGTAAATCAAGTTTTATTAACCTGAATTGTTTAGTGTTTAATTTATCATAATTTTTTAACACTTCGGAGATAAAGAATGTTCAACAGTTTTGTCCATTTGGAGAAAGGCCTATATCAGTTTCTACTTTATGCAAAGAAAGATGATTGATCTATGACACACAGGCAGTTCTATAATGTAGATCTGTCATTCTCATAATAATCTTTTCATTCTGTTCTTTTCAATTTTTGAATTCAGTAAGAAAATCTCACCTTACACGTATCCATATGAAAGCATGTGTTCAAAAATGAACAATCACCCAGAGATTCTGAAAGCAAAATGAAATTAACATGGGTATTTAGACTGAGGGACAGTACAATGCTGGACCTAGAGGTACATTGTCCAATATGAATAGGTTTTCTTTTTTTCCAACACTTTGAGTTTAAACAGACTCATTTAACAATCTAAAATGACAAATCAAGGCGCAGTAAGTTATAATTACCGGTATTGGAAGAGGAAGAGGAAGCACTAATCATATTAAAAGCAACACAGAAAGTGTACCTGTGCATATTAATTATAAGATATTATCCAGATAATTTTTAAAGACCAATTAGAATACAATGACATTCACTTTCATGTACTGTAATCATTTCCTGAATAGTTACAGTGCCCAACATTCCACTCTTTTGTCTGTCTATGACTATTGGCTTGACGGATGACCAAACGGACAAGGGCAAATCAACATGCCCTCCTGTGGGGCAAAAATAAGTCAATCTTATTAGAATAAATATAAAACAATTAAAAAAAAAGAAATAAAAATACCATCTGTATGCTTATGAATAATTTTCCTGAAATGAAGTTTTGTACAAGGTTGTGAAGCCTGATTAAGTTTTAGACATTCTTCCTTTGTCCCAAACTGACAGAATTCCTGTAACTGTGCACCTGGAAAATAATAGAAGACTCCTAATTGGGTGAACAGTGCATACAATTTATGTGACAGTAAAATGCTAGCACAAATAGTTTGGTCAACTACTGCTCAACGTCACAGTTTTAAGAGACCATTTGTAAACACAAATAAATTTTACAATTTTCTGTTGGATTATCTTTACAAGTAAAGTTTAACATGACTGTATGTCAAAATGATTCATTAGTTGCAGAGCATGACTTCCATCAGTCGTGTCCTTCAATAACTTATCATTGATACATTTACCATTACTATATTATTTTTTTGATTATTGCTTTGAAATCAGAACTGTCCATGGAGAGACTGATATCTACAGAAACAATAGTAAAACTGAGCTTCCACTTGTATAATATATGGTCAGATTGTGTTAACATGCCAGCCAGCCTGAGTTATTGTTGCTTCAAGTAAAATGATTCCTGTCTGTCAAATAATTGTCAGTTATCTATTATAATGTTAGTTTGATTCTAGAAAGGTATAAAACTCTGTTATATGATAACACATCAAGCTAGCATACAAAATAAGGAATATACAGCTTTACTACTCTACCTAGGTGTTTAACATACTTATAATAACTTGAATTGGTCTCTTTTTATTAACTTAAGATTAAATAAGTGGTCAAAAAACCTTTAATTAAGGTGTCATTATATCGTAACAGCCAACAAGATATCACAAAGTTGTCAATTTCAAGATTGGCAAAAATAAACAACAACAAGTTCACTATAAGGTCAAGCAAAATATAAATAACCTCACCTCCTTGTGATTTAAACCTCTCCATCAGACTTTTCTCTTTAGTTGTTGGGGCACTCAATATCTGCATTATCTCTTCTGTCATCTTCTTACTCTCTCTTTCTTTAGCTGTCTGCACTGATAATAAACTCTGAAATATATTACTACTTTAATCATTTGAAAATCTTACTCCTTTTTGGTTTTTGTGGACAGTCACAGTTAACAAGTAATTTTATATAATTTTAATTAAAAAAAAATTGAAAGAAAATCTTCTTGAAAACTTTTGATTACATGTAGACAGTTAAAAATTGTGAATTCACAAATATTAGCCAAAATAAAAAATATAGCAAGTATTTCCCAATCTACCATGTATCATTTCCATCGTCTTGTGAAAGACAATGGAATAACGCCCCAAGATGATTTCAGAAAAATAATTCAGAAGAAATATATACCTCCACACTAAAGCTAGAATCTTGTTTTGATGTTTGTTTACTTTGTTTGGCAGTTGGTTGACTCGCCTCATCCTCAGCATTTCTGCAAAAACATACATTAGTACATGTATAATTTCACAAAGTAATTTATTTACACATAATATATGTATAATTATAACAAGAGCCATGTCAACATGGCCATCTCCCGCCGAATGTGTTTGCTCATTGGAAGAATGTATATGTAGTAGAGCAGAATAATTCCATTTTAAGAGGTCTTTTGGTAATGAAAACTGATGGCTATAGTGATTACAGATTTGAAACCTATGTGAATACTGATGGCTGAAAATAACAAAGGGCAATAACTGAAAAATAATGCAGGGTAGGTTATCATTCTTGTGCACTGCATCCCTCCTAAGTAAAATCTATCCACCTATGAAGTTTCAAGTTGATACCTCAAATACTTTTTGAGAAAAAAATTGAATTGAAAAATTAAGTATGAAAAATAACAAAGGACAATAACTAAAAAATTATAAAAGGTAGAGTTATCATTCTTGTGCACTGCACACCTCCTGAGTTAGATCTATGCACCTATGAAGTTTCATAATGATATCTCAAAGGCCTTTTGAGTTATGCTCTGGACAAAAATTAATTTTGAAAAATAAAAAAAAGGGCAATAACTAAACAATTATGCAGGGTAGAGTTATCATTCTTGTGCACTGCACTCTTCCTCAATGAGATCCATCCACCTATGAAGTTTCAAGTTGATACCTCAAATACTTTTTAAGATAAGCTCCGGACAAAATAGTATGAAAAAGAACAAAGGGCAATAACTCAAAAATTATGAAAGGTAGAGTTATCATTCTTGTGCAATGCACACCTCCTGAGTGAGATCTATGCACCTATGAAGTTTCATTTTGATATCTCAAAGGCTTTTTGAGTTATGTTCTGGGCAAAAATTAATTTTGAAAAATAACAAAGGGCAATAACTCAAAATAATGCAGGGTAGATTTATCATTCTTGTGCACTGCACTCCTCCTCAATGAGATCCATCCACCTATGAAGTTTCAAGTTGATAACTCAAATACTTTTAGAGATAAGCTCTGGACAAAATAGCATGAAAAAGAACAAAGGGCAATAACTCAAAAATTGTATAGGGAAGAGTTATCATTCTTGCGCACAACATTCCTCCTCAATAAGATCTATCAACCTATGACATTTCATGCTGATATCTCAAACACTTTTTGAGTTATGCTCCACTCAGGTGAAAAATTAAGTATGAAAAATAACAAAGGGCAATAACTCAAAAATTATGAAAGATAGAGTTATCATTCTTGTGCACTGCACACCTCCTGAGTGAGATCTACGCACCTATGAAATTTCATAATGATATCTCATAGGCTTTTGGAGTTATGCTCTGGACAAAAATCAATTTTGAAAAATAACAAAGGGCAATAACTCAAAAATTATGCAGGGTAGAGTTATCATTCTTATGCACTGCACTCCTCCTCAATGAGGTCTATCCACCTATGAAGTTTCAAGTTGATAACTCAAATATTTTTAGAGATATGCTCCGGACAAAAATGTCGGACGGAAGGACGGACATAAATTACTCTCCTGTGAGTGCGGAAGGTCGGACGGACGGAGACTATTTCTATATTCCCCGCCGCCTTTTTGGCGGGGGATAATAAGTAACATATGAATACCTCAAACATGCTATGCTCTTCATATACAACATACAAAGAGATTTTTTTTTCAGAAAAAAAAGGAGATGGTGCTTTTCTTCTACAAATGTCAGACTTCCTTCATTTATAGAAAAATATCTATAACAGTAATCATAAAATATAGGCTTCTAAAAAGCAATATATACAACTTTAGGAAGGCCCATTATGCCTCAATAATGACATCAATTTTATTTCTAAAAAACTTTTTTTTTGGTATCTTGTCTTGTTATAGTATAAAAAAATATACTTATTTTCCATAAACATGAACTATGTTTTGCTGATTTTGCTCTGTCAGCAATTGGTATAAATATAGTGAATCAGTATTTTGTATGGAAATAAAAAAACATTGTTTACATTTTGCTACCGTTATGAGACATTACTGCATGTTCACTGCTACTTCCTTCAGTATTTACAAAATGTAACATACTGTAAATCTATCAAACATCATTTAACACATGTTTGACATTTCTAAAGAATTAAAAAATATGAATTTCTGAGGCATAATGTGCCTTTAAGGTTATATTTAAAAACTGAGAAGAGTTAAGTAGAGCATGCATCAGTACAAAGCAAAGGTGGATATAAATAAACCCACTGAAACTTACTCATCTCTCTTTCTTTTAGCTCCTGTCTGGTCTGCAACTGCTGATAGCTATAAATAAACATTATCTTCAAATTTAAAAGCATGTATATGACAAAGTCTGACACGTAGTAAAATATATAATCAACAAATTTTTGCAAAATTAAAAGCATTAAGAGATTAACTTTTAGGATAACTGTTGAGAAAATTTCTCTCTATGTTTTACAAACCTATATTTTGCTTATTTCTGAACAAAAACAAAAACAAAAAAAACAAAAAAAACAAAAACCAGTTATTTTCATGGTTCTGCATGTTTTGCTTTGGAGATATAGAACCTATAATAACATTTATGAAATCATGCTGTTCTATCTCCAGGTTTTTAATGTGATATGTAGGAAGAGATAGAGCAGTTCAATATTTTCACCTTCAAGGGACTTTTAGCATTTCTTTATCTACATGAAACAATTCTTTATTAAGTAACTTAATTCATCAAGAGACTTTTAGCATTTCTTTATGTACATGTACAATTCTGTATTAAGTAACTTCTTTAAGATGTTTGGTTGGTCAAAATTGAACTTATCACTAAGAGATCAAGATTACTTTAAGTACCAGAATGCTTCTGTTCTCTAAAAAAACTACAACTTAAGACTTAGCTGAACAACTTCTTTGCCTGAAACAACTCATCACTTATTTAGACAAGTTAATGAAAGGTGGCAACTTTAACCACTTAAACAAGGCAACTCACATGTAAGTTTTATATATAATTTGACTTTACTTATTTCAAAAAGGGGGGAGTATTGGCTTGGCTAAAATTAAAAGAATATTTATTTTTAATTGTTCATCTTAACTAAATCGAATTACCTTAGACAAATCCAGCCTGACTGAACCAGTTAAGATGGCCTTTTCTTGATGCTTTATGCTTTCATTTCTTTTTACAAACCCTGTTTCAATAGATATTAAATTTCACAGATCCTTTTAAATATATATAACAGTTTCTAGGTCTGAACAGGCTCAAAAGTTAAATAACCTATGATGTAATTACTATCTTCCAAAAGTTTTAAAGTTGAAAAAACATCAAAAACCTTTGGGTTTTACCAAACCTGATAGTGATTAATATATCTCTACCATCAAAACATTTAAATTTTTTTGGTAAATTAATATTAACAACATTATATCAATAAAACTTACACAATCATTTGCTGAGCAGCAAATTTCTGAAGGAGATTTTCTCAACTAAATCTATATTGGCACTTCTGCCCAAGAGTTTTTGATGTTCATTTCACAAACATAATCTGAAGTACATGGTGTATCAACACCAAGATCACACAGTACAATCAACAATTGTTTCTCAACTTCTGGGGTCATGTTTGATAGGCACAGGCTTCACAACAGATGCTGGTAGCTTCTTGGGTGACTGACCAGAAACTTCAGATTCTTGGGTGGCTTCTGCTTTAGCTGAAAAAAAAAAGGTCTGACATTCTAAATATCTTATTTTGTGTCTGGGGAAAATACAGATACTAGTACTTGGAGTTGAGACCTAAAGCCCCCTTCCCCACATACACCTTTTTAATATTTTTTACATTTTTTATATTCTTCTTTCATCCTCTTTTTAAATTTTCTTGTTATTTAGATGTTGCAGGCATGTCAATATCCCCACAAAAGGGGTTTAACATTAATAAAAGATTAGATGGATAGTATTGGATAGATAGATCACAGACTTAAAATTTGAGATAAATTGAAGCAATTAAACAGACATGTCCACAGTAGAATGAATATCTATGTTTTTTCCATTAATGTCAAACCCCACATGGGGATGTAGACAAGTTTGTGTGTTAAAATTGCATGAAATTTCAAAAAGGTTGATTAGAAAAAGGATAAAAGAAGAAATATTAAAAATGTTTAAAACTGCGGGGCTGGAAAACTGGGTAGTCTAAATATTTCGACTACAAGACCGGACCGATTTTAATAATCTGATATTTCATAGATGTCTGTCTTTATTGCCAAGGGCGACCATCGTTATATAATAAAAAGCCCTAAAAGTGCACAATTTGTTGGGCTAGAAAAACTAGGGTGAGACATGTTCAATGCAAGCAATGACCAGCACTGAACTGATCAGTGGCAGGGAGTCAGGCAACTGCAGAGGTTAGATGGTTCTAGTGGTATACAGTTCTAGGAAGGAAGGAAAGAAGGAGAATTTATAATAGTCTGAAGTTGCTGTGAATAACCTATAACACAGGGGATGGCCTCGGAGTGATGTTTGTGATCTATGGGTATATCAACCAGACCATGGTGAATCTTGTAGAAAATGGATAACCTAGTATCTATTTGTCAGTTCCAGTTTTTGTAACTTAAGTTAAAGAAGTACTGCAAGTCTGAAATGCAGCAGCTACAGCTAGGTTTGACCATAATTTAGCTTGTTCCATCGGGCTGCTGTTCTTTGAACATTTTCAATTTGATCTATTTGTATTTTGGTGTGGGGGAGAACATACTTCGGAACTATATTCAAGCTGGAGTCTGACTGATTTCTGGTTAGCAACGGACTTCATGGACTAGGATGTATTCATGTAACCTTTATCAGTCAGTGTTATGTTCTTATGTCATTGTTCTCATCATTGAAATGAAATCGTAATAGTTGATTTCGGTAATGCAATACATTAATAACAAGGGAAGTAATCATGATATAACATACGTATTCATCTATAACATCTTCATTTTTTATAATTATATGTCATTTTCCTTTTTTTGTGGTTCACTTTGAATTATTTTATATTAATTAATTAAAAAAGATCAATTAAATTTTTATTTTAACTTTTACAAGCCGATTTCGGTATGGTAACATATATTTCGGTTGTGACAAATCAGGGATATTTAGATATTTGTTTTTAATTTCATAATTATAAATTATTTCGAACTAATTTTTTGCATGAAAGGTCAAAACTAAACATATTGTAATAAATTATAATGAAAGAAATGTAATAAAACTGTTAATTGTGATTTTATGAGTTGATTTCGGTAATGAAAAGTTGATTTCGGTAACTTTACCGAAATCAAGTTGATTTCGGTATCGTAACGTACCGTAACAGGGTACGTTACGATACCGAAATCAACTTGATTTCGGTAAAGTTACCGAAATCAACTTTTCATTACCGAAATCAACTCGTAAAAACTAGCCTAGTTAAAATATTGCTATTATTTCTTCATTATTTGATGAAAATTAGTGAAATAGACTTTCAGTTAAAAAATGTAGTGAAAATATTTTATTTTAATGATGTTATTAACAAAAATGTAATTAGAGTTACTTCCCTTTGTTCTAAACATCCAGTTATGTGTTTAGCATTACCGAAATCAGCTGTGAAGCTTTAATTATGTATATATAATACATATATGATACATGTATAGTGTTTATTTAAGATAATTTATGTTTTTGAAATTAAAGAAAACCCGACTGCATTGATGAGAGCGTTAAGTTAATTAACAAAGAACCCTTACGAAGTAAGATTTTTTTTCTAACCTATGAAATGAACTTTCGAACAGGGGTTGACTTACTTTAAGTCATTATGCAATAAAATATACTGCAGGTTTAGAGATATTTGATACGAAAATTATGTATTACATCACGACATTTATAACAAGATATTAGCACGCGACAGCTTCCATTTAAGAACGTAAAAGTTCTGTCAAATTTCCGTCAATTTTATGAAATGTGATTTTTTGGGGTTAAATTAGCTCACCTGAAAAGTACATGCATTTATTTGAATAAAGTACATCAATAAAATCAATAAAAATCAATTTCCTGATCTAATTTTATATTGAAATGAACAAAATAACTAAAAATTAAATTGGAAATCATCATCTTTTTGACGGACGGAACTCCCAGCTTCTTCACCAGGTCGGATATATACTCGCATTTTCGAATAATATTGGAAGTTTTATTTCAACAAAGACAATTTATTGTTGGGGTATGTATTGCCTTGCATTCTATTTGATTAGTTATTGTGTTTTTTCAATTATTTTGCAAAATAAAGGAATTAGAATAATGTAGATGATGAACAATGAACGTCTGTCAAAAAAGCAACGTTCGCAAAAACTGTCCATCGACTCGGTTATTGTGTGATTATGTATTGGGTGGGGATTCAAAGTTAGTGTTAAACTTGGTACTTTCTGGTTTTACAGGTGGTTTCTTAAGTTTTGAAGCCATAACCAGAAATTTTATTGAAAAAAGGTTGCGATCATAATTTCTGTCAATTTTAGTGAATGACGTTCGCACATTTGTTTCCTCAGTTTTATAGCTGTTACTTCCCTTTTTTTGCATAGTGACAAGAAACTACGATTAAATCCGTGAAGTATCCGAATGCAAAAACATGGCCAAATTGAGACGCTCGATTACATGATCCAAATTATTTTGAGTAAGTTTGTGTCTGTCAAGTGTTTTAAATGTTGACGATAGCAACAATAAGTACATATAAATATTTGTATATATTTTAAAGAAGAGAAAACATATTAAAGTCGAGTTGTATGAAGGAAATAGATGAATACACGGACGTCTACTGCTTCCAATGACTGTTAACGCTTAAAGCTGTTGCGAATGTCATTTTTTGACGGACATTCTTGTTGCATACGTCATTTATCGACATACACAATTGTTGCTATCGTCATTCTTTGACGGCTGTTAATGATGCGATCGTCATATTTTGACAACCGTCAATGTTTTGACATAATAAATCTACATGTAAACATTGTAGTGTCAGTAATACCAGGTAGTGAGAGATGGATTGAGTTGAATTACAGTCAAATCGGCCCCAAGTCAGATCGGCCCCAAGTCAGATCGGCCCCAAAATAGTCAAATCGGCCCCAAGCGAAATCGGCCTCAAGTCAGATCAGCCCCATTTTTTTTTCTTTGTTCATTGTCTTATTTAAATGTTGTTAAAAAAAATGTGTGGATTGGAATATCAAATGACTAACAATAGATTACATTGAAAACCAGAACAAAACATAATAATCAATATAATTAATTGTCTGAGTATAACATTTATCTTCAC
Source organism: Ruditapes philippinarum (assembly GCF_026571515.1). Lineage (NCBI taxonomy): Eukaryota > Metazoa > Mollusca > Bivalvia > Venerida > Veneridae > Ruditapes > Ruditapes philippinarum. Next base: position 16,273 of record NW_026866404.1, read on the forward strand.
TGTACTAAACTATTTATTGTCTATAAACATATGAACAGTATGTAAATGTCACTTTTCATGTTATTGTCACTTCTCAAGCAAAGGTAAACTATGAATAACTTGCCTTATTAGCTCCACTATTCGATAAGAATAAGTAGAGCTATTGTAGTACCCCGAGCGTCGGCGTCGGCGTAACCACTTATGTTAAAGTTTTTGTAATAGTTCAAATATTTTCAAAGTCCATTGACATATGGCTTTGAAACTTTGCACACTTGTTCACCATCATGACCCCAACCTGTAGACAGGAGGAGGTAACTCTATCAAGCATTTTGACAGAATTATGCCCCTTTTTGGACTTAGAATTTACGTTAAAGTTTTTGTAATAGTTCAAATATTTTCAAAGTCCATTGACATATATGGCTTTGAAACTTTGCACACATGTTCACCATCATGACCCCAACCTGTAGACAGGAGGAGGTAACTCTATCAAGCATTTTTTTTTACTATCAAGCACTAAGAATAGTCAAGTGTTGCTGTCCTACCGACAGCTCTTGTTAGAAATTAATGTTTTCTGTTTTCTCATTTATATGTCTTGAAAAGTTATGTTTCTACAAGTTTGCAGAAAAGTAGACTTGTGGGGATGATTTGGCGGACAGTTTGATTGAAGACATTGGTATACCTGCTTCCAAGCAAAGGTAAATTATGAATAACTTGCCTCATTACAAATTAATGCTATTTTCTCATTTATGCTTTTAAAAGTTATGTTTCTACAAGTTTGCAGAAAGGTATACCTAAAAATTCCCAATAATGATATATGTAGGAATACTTAAGATTTACTTAATATGTAAAAATCTTGTTTGTTTGCAGTGACTCGAAGCATTTGAAGACTTGTGGCGATGATTTGGCGGACAGTTTCTTTGTCTCTTTGTATACCCACCCTATAAAATGCCGGGCATGATGGCGCGGTGGTAAGTGCACTTGTTTTTCATTTTGAGAGTTGTAGCTTTGATTCTCGGTCAGGCCATTTCTCTCTGACCAATTGATAAAAGTCCTTGTGTCTTAAGTCTTTCGTCTCACACCTCTGTTTCAAGTGAGGCAGAAAAAGAGGTAATGTGTCTAAAATGATATGGAGAGTGTGTGCACAAGTTAATTTTTGAATCAGTTTTTAAAGGCATGGTTATCAGTTTTTAAAGGTCTACCTTTCAACAACTTTTCATGCAGGTACCCTGTAGGAACTAACCTTCTCATCAGAAATGGATCAGAAAGTTTTAATGCTGTTGTAAGTAGTAATGTTTTAACAGTTTGGTTAAATTCAGTACACAAAAAAAGTCAATGCAAACTAGCAAATTCGTCAGTTGTCTGTCAAAAGGTGCAATCAGTATTTTTTTTCAATTTTTCGGGAAATGGACAAAGATTTATCAGCGTTTATAAGAAGCTTAAGCAATTAATACTGGCTTTGTTCTTCAATGCATTACTTTTGTTTGGCCTGTATTGTGCTGTTCCATTTTTGTTACTTTGGAAGTTATGTTTTTTAAAAAAAATTGTTACTTGTGTGTTAAAAAGTTGTTTTTTTGTCTTCATCACATTTAATATATGTTAAAACCCAATATAAGGCACTCTTGCTGACAAGATTTGCAGTCAGATATCAATCTCCGGAGTTCATGAGTTTAAGCCTTAACCATACAACATGAGTTGAATTCCCAGCCATATAACAGTATTTCAAGCCCCAGCCATATAGCATTTATTTAATAAAGATTAATTATTAAATAATTTTTATAATACATGTACTGCATGTTTGTAACGTCGCTTTTCATTGGATAATCTTGACGTTTATATAGTGTTTTATACACGTGACACAGCTATTGTTGATTAATAAAGAAATCTTGCTTTATTCCTCTAAAAATGATCCTTGCTAGCGATTTGGGTTATATTTTTTACAAACAGCCATTTATATAGGGCCATATAACCTGTCAAAAATCTTTATAACTAATAATATAGCCTTACTATTCAGGTAGAGCAGTTGTCTGTTCATGTGCAAATATTATTTGTTTATACATGTAGTGTATATGCATTTTAAGTCTTTTCTTCCGGTTAATATTGTGATGATATGAAGCAACATTTGAATGTCAATCAGAGCTTGACTTCATTACCAGTTGTGAATACTTGGTAAATACATTTGATTGGTTCATTGAGTCCAGTTTGACCTCTTTGATAGATACTGGTAATTGATTAAATGTTATTGGTGCAACAAGTCATTGATTGTACATCATTTTGCAGGTTGTTCAAACCCATGAACTGCACAGAGAGGAGAAAGTCTATGGATTGTGGGTCCAGTTCTATAAGAAAGGAAAGCGACAATTAAGGACATTGGAGGAGAAATCTTTCTTTGTTTGTTGTTAAACAACTTGCTGAACCTTTACTGTCTATGCATGGATCTAGATTATACTACAAATTTTGAGTGTTTGGTGTACAGTTACACTTAATAGCCCATCAGAAAGGCCGACATGGTGACTGGTGCTTTTACATCTAATTTGGTGCAGACTGTTTTCATACTTTCTTACAAAAACTGTTAGAAATATATTATATCGGCGATTAAAAAGACCTTTATTGCTATGTCAAAGTTTTTTTAATTTATATATTGTAAATCGAGATATATGTTTACTTTTGAAATAAATTCATAATTTGATTGCCTTTTGTTCAGTAAACCCGACCGCTGTCTTATTAACGGGAGGTAACTCACGTGACTTGACTGACAGTAATATGAATCATCGTAGCCATTTATCCCCAAAGACACATAATGATATTGAAACTTAACTTGTATCAAATATTTTTTATTTATAATTTTAGATAAAGTTTAAAATATTCTTAAGATAAGTTTAGCTATAACGAGGTAAATATCACACGGAGTCTAATGCCTACGGAAATAAATATATTCTGACAGAATTTAGACACTTCATATGCTTTCATAACGCGCCGAATAATGGTGCTAATTTATTCTTATTCACAAAATTTAAGACAATTATTGATTAATCGGAAAGATTTTAACACAGAAAACAAAAATAAGATAATTAAAATCGGAAAAATTTTCATTATAAACTGTTTCAACAGGTAAATTGCAAACTGTGAAACGGGTGCCCTTTTGATCAACTATACCCCAAAGTTTTCAAAGTTAATTGGCGATAATTGTTGACACGCGTCATACCAACATTTGAACACCTGGTGAAAGAAAGGGCAAAGGTTAATTTACAATCTGAATTGAAATTTGAAAGTAATGACAAAAAATGAAACATTTCTCCTTTTTTTTTCGAATATTCGTATTCGTTTTTCAATGTTCGAATATTCGGTAGTGTTTCGAATATTCGAATATTTGAATATAATTCTCGGCCCTAAAATATAACATATCTTTTGAAAAGTTTCAATAGCCATTGACAGATTATTTTGTAAAATACGTTCTTTAGTGCCTAGAAAAGTTGATGGCCAGTGTTTTGACAGTTAATTTCGGATAATGTCCAAGTAAATTTACATAATTTACTTGTTTGCTCTTTGAAAACTTTTACTTGTTGTCAGTTGTTTTCTTGTATCCATTGCGAAAAAGTACTTTAGAAATTGTGAAAGAACATTTTTCCGTCCAAAAATGATGGTAGCAACAATTTGTTCCGTCCAAAACTGATTCTAGCAACAATTTGTTCCGTCAAAAAATGACGTTTAGCAACATCATCAAAAATGAATAAATCTGTATCTGGCCTGTTCTCTGCAGAGATAGTACTTCCTTTACATACAGTTTTCAATCTTTTATTACTTAGAATAAAATGTTGCTAATTATAATAAAGAGAAATGCTTAATTTTTCCAATTTCTGAATGTTGTGAACGTAAAAATATCCGTCAAATATTCTGTCAAAATAATGACGTTAGCAACATGAAATTTAAAACATGATTAAAACTCAAAATACATCTGCTATAATTTTTATTTTCATGTTTTTGACCTAATATAATAGCAATCTTATCATATATATTAAAAAAACTGCAATTATTTTATATGTACAAAAAAATATCCTTGGGAGCTATTTTGACGGAAATTTTATGTTCTTAAATGGAAGCTGTCACAAGCATGTTAAATATCTGCACGTGATTGCCGTGCATAACAATTTTCTAAGCAAATCGCACTTTTCAAATGCTAATTTTGAGCGGATGGGATAACTTATCGGGCTATGATGGAAAAATACAATACTGTATAATGTGAGTTAAAGCTAATTATAAATTTTGTACATGTATCTGTTTTATGAAGAAAAAATATCCAACTTCTACTGGAAGTTATGATTTTCTTTTATAAATTTGAATACAGATATATAGAATTCGACTGCTCTAAAATTTGCCATTAACATTGTATAATGTTTTAGGCAGTAAAATTGGAAATTGGAAAGTTTGTATCTTATATTTGTAATCCAGCAATTTGTGTCTTTCTTTTATTGAACAGTTCAACAATATATTAACAAATCGTTAACATATGTTATGAGGACTCTTTATTATATGACATCATTTTTATATTTTAGTCAAATTACCCTTGTTCATATATATGTTTTAGTTTTTTAATGTTTATCAAGAAATACATGTAAACCGATGGTTCATTATAATCTTTTATTTTTAACATACATGTACATTGTATATCTGTCAACTGCACCTCCTGTCTCAATCATTTAACACCTTATTTAATACAGTAATACACAAGCTTATCATAAAAGAAGGACTTATATTTATAATAAGTAGTTCACACAATCCTTAAAATGTATGCATGTATTAGAATGTCTTGATTCAGAGATTATGTTTCATCATTACTTACTAAAGCTCTCTTTAATATCAACCTGTAAAAATTATTATATATTTCTCACTTCAAGACGTGTACAACAAAAAATACAATTATAATCAAAGGCCAATAAAGAACATATTCGTGAGGTATTTATCTTCAAATTATTTAGGGGTTGTTCTCATCATTGAAATGAAATCGTAATAGTTGATTTCGGTAATGCGATACATTAATAACAAGGGAAGTAATCATGATATAACATACGTATTCATCTATAACATCTTCATTTTTTATAATTATATGTCATTTTCCTTTTTTTGTGGTTCACTTTGAATTATTTTATATTAATTAATTAAAAAAGATCAATTAAAATATTTATTTTAACTTTTACAAGCCGATTTCGGTATGGTAACATATATTTCGGTTGTGACAAATCAGGGATATTTAGATATTTGTTTTTAATTTCATAATTATAAATTATTTCGAACTAATTTTTTGCATGAAAGTCAAACTAAACATATTGTAATAAATTATAATGAAAAAAAGGTAATAAAACGGTTAATTGTGATTTTATGAGTTGATTTCGGTAATGAAAAGTTGATTTCGGTAACTTTACCGAAATCAAGTTGATTTCGGTATCGTAACGTACCGTAACACTGACTGATAAAAGTTATGAATAGGCCTATATGTATATAATTTGAGATTCTAAACCAAAACGAAAGTATCTCACAATCTCAAGACATAAAATCATATTAACTTTTATTAAGTAAAGCAAAAACTATATGTTTCATAATGACATACATTCAGTTCCACTTGATGACGGTTTTGAAGACGGGACACTCGGGGAAGTTGTCGATTTCGATATCTCAGCGACAAGACCTTCTCGTTCCTTTTTCCTGGCGGCTATTTTAGCTCTAAAGCTGCTCTGTTTCGATTTTAATGCTTGTATCTCATTCCATGCATCCGTCATCTTGAGTTTCTATTCTTAATATCACCAGATTCTGCTAAAAAAGATTAATTTACAAACCGACAAAATTCACATCATGGGCGCCGCCATTATTGTCAGCTAATATTTCAACGAATAATACCATCGTTATCGTCATCATTGTATTAATTCACGGATCCGGAGTTCTCTTATTTTAGCAAAGGTGCATTAACATAAATATGTTTTATCTTGTAATTCATGCAATATAATATCCTTGTATTAAAAAGTATGAAAACAATCAGATTTTATTGATTTTATTATAGACAATACAAGTATGTTTGACAAGCAGACCATTATCACTTGTAGTTAATTTATTATCACATGTACGATTAACAAGCATGTATTTATATCACTTGTGCAGTTGTCTGTTCACAATCATGAAATATATATATCTCTTGTGTGATTGTCAAGCAGGTAATTCATATCATTTGTGTCTCTGGCAAACAGGCCACTGACATCACCTGACTGATTGACAAGTAGATAATTTTCATCAATTGAGTGATTGACAAGCAGGTAACTTATAGCATGTGTGTCACTGACAAACACAGGATTTAAGTCACTTGTGTGATTGACAATCATACCATTTATATCACATGTGTGATTGACAAGCAGACCATTTATATCACATGCATGATTGACAATCAGACCATTGGTATCACATGTATGTGATTGACAATCATACCATTTATATCACATGTGTGATTGACAATCATACCATTTATATCTCTTGTGTGATTGACAATTATACCATTTATATCACATGTATGAGATTGACAATCATACCATTTATATCACATGTATGTGATTGACAACCATACCATTTATATCACATGTATGTGATTGACAATCATACCATTTATATCACATGTGTGATTGACAATCATACCATTTATATCACATGTGTGACTGACAAGCAGCAGACCATTTATATCACTTGTATGATTGACAATCATACCATTTATATCACATATGTGAGTGACAATCATACCATTTATATCACATGTGTGATTGACAATCATACCATTTATATCACATGTATGTGATTGACAATCATACCATTTATATCACATGTGTGATTGACAATCATACCATTTATATCACATGCATGATTGACAATCAGACCATTGGTATCACATGTATGTGATTGACAATCATACCATTTATATCACATGTGTGATTGACAATCATACCATTTATATCTCTTGTGTGATTGACAATTATACCATTTATATCACATGTATGAGATTGACAATCATACCATTTATATCACATGTATGTGATTGACATCCATACCATTTATATCACATGTATGTGATTGACAATCATACCATTTATATCACATGTGTGATTGACAATCATACCATTTATATCACATGTGTGACTGACAAGCAGCAGACCATTTATATCACTTGTATGATTGACAATCATACCATTTATATCACATATGTGAGTGACAATCATACCATTTATATCACATGTGTGATTGACAATCATACCATTTATATCACATGTATGTGATTGACAATCATACCATTTATATCACATGTGTGATTGACAATCATACCATTTATATCTCTTGTGTGATTGACAATCATACCATTTATATCACATGTGTGACTGACAAGCAGCAGACCATTTATATCACTTGTATGATTGACAATCATACCATTTATATCTCTTGTGTGATTGACAATCATACCATTTATATCTCTTGTGTGATTGACAATCATACCATTTATATCACATGTGTGGTTGACAATCATACCATTTATATCACATGTGTGAGTGACAATCATACCATTTATATCACATGTGTGATTGACAATCATACCATTTATATCACATGTGTGATTGACAATCATACCATTTATATCACATGTGTGGTTGACAATTATACCATTTATATCACATGTGTGATTGACAATCAGGTCATTTATATCACATGTATGTGATTGACAACCATACCATTTATATCACATGTATGTGATTGACAACCATACCATTTATATCACATGTATGTGATTGACAACCATACCATTTATATCACATGTGTGATTGACAATCATACCATTTATATCTCTTGTGTGATTGACAATCATACCATTTATATCACATGTGTGGTTGACAATTATACCATTTATATCACATGTGTGATTTACAATCATATCATTTATATCACTTGTGTGATTGACAAACAGGCCATTGTGACATCACTAGCATATTAACAAACAGAACATTGATATCATTTGTGTGATTAACAAGCAGACCATTGGTATCACTTGTGTGATTAACAAGCAGGTCATTGGTATCACTTGTGTGATTAACAAGCAGACCATTGGTATCGCTTTTGTGATTAACAAGCAGGCCATTGTGATATCACTAGCAGATTAACAAGCAAACCATTGATATCATTTGTGTGATTGACTTTCATTTCATCACTTTATTATGTTAGTGAAACTGACAGTATTATGGTCATAAATGTCTTCTTACAATCTTGATCAGCAGAGAACAACTCGAACTATCTCTCTGTTCATTGCTTTCCCACATCAGGTGAAAAGAAAACTAAGAAGTTTCAAAAATTACAATACTATTTACTTCATAGAATTTCACAATGTCATTTTTGGGAGAGCATATTTATTTGAATGATTTACTGTTACTATACATGTACATCACAATACAATTAGCTACTGACTAAACATGATTTTATAGACATTTTTTTATCTTGTTAGAAATCACTTTCTCCCAAATACTTTTGTAGTCAAAAGATTTTCATAAAATCTGGCTCTAGCACTAAGGTGTTAAAACTTTATAAGTATTTATTTTCTTCAATTAAAAATAAAGAATTAACAACACATAGTAATCAATAAAATACCTGGAAAAAATACCTAAGAATAGAAAAAAGTTAATGTACACATGGAGTAAATAGGACAAAATATACCTATTTAGCAACTTGTTATCAACAGGTATCTTTTTTGATCAATTAAATAAAGTGAATTTATAACAATTTTGTCACAATTTCATTGTTCTATTTATTTCATTTCAAATAATGTCATTTAAAGCATGGAAATGCATTTTTATTATCAATTTATCAAAATTTTGTATGTTTATTCACAAATGTCTGTAAAATCAACTAAAATCAACATTTAATTGCAAAAGGCATTTTGTAATAATGCATACACAAACACAAACATCATATATTGTAGCATTAATGTCAGTTTACTATGACAATATGGAAATACAGTGGTAAGATCATAGACACAATGTGGTTTTACCACACTTACACAAAACTTCCAGAACTCAGTGATGATCTCACTGAAACAAAGTGGTAATACCCTAATAACACACACGTAAAAAGATATTACTTCCTTTAAAAATTAGTACCAGTAATAGCTCAGTCACACAGAAAAAACTGTCAACACCACATCAACAGAGTGGTAAAAACATTGTACATTTTGTATCAGACTCAAACAGAGGTAACACCAATGTAGTAAATTGGTACTATTATGTCAACACAGTGGTAAAACCACACTAACACTATGTGGTAACACTAGTAAAACAGTGGTAATACCATAGTAACATCAATCTAAAGTTTAACTCAGTGGAAACACTATATTAATACAGTGGCAACACTATATATGTAGCAACTAACAAAATGGAAAACAACAGCAGTAGCACAGAGGGTAACAAGCACATTGGGTTAATCAGCGGTAACAAGCACAGCTGAGTAACTCAGAGGTAACAAACACAGCTGGGTAACTCAGAGATTACTACACAGCTGAGTAACTCAGAGGTAACAAGCACAGCTGGGTAACTCAGAGGTAACAAACACAGCCGGGTAACTCAGAGATAACTACACAGCTGAGTAACTCAGAGGTAACAAACACAGCTGGGTACCTCAGAGATAACTACACAGCTGAGTAACTCAGAGGTAACAAACACAATTGGATAACGCAAAGGTTACAGACATAGTTTGGTAACTCACAGTTAACAACACGGCTGGGTAATGCAGAGGTAACAACACAGCTGGGTAACTCAGAGGTAACAACAAAGCTGGGTAACTCAGAGGTAACAACACAGCTGGGTAATGCAGAGGTAACAACACAGCTGGGTAACTCAGAGGTAACAACACAGCTGGCTAACTCAGAGTTAACAAACATAGGTGGCTAACTCAGAGTTAACAAACACAGCTGGGTAACTAAGAGGTAACAAACACAGTTGGGAAAACAATAGAGCAAGTAGTAAATATTTCAAGCAAATTTAACACATACAAAAATAGACTGTTCACATTGATTAAAATGCTAGCTTAACAAGTGATGATTCTTTTATTCTTCAACAGATCTCTTTATAACACCAAGACTTAAGTAAAAGCTGTGAACAAGTGAAAACTATCATAAAATTACTTGATTAATTAAAAAATAATGTACATGTATAACCATTTTCCTTACTCCTTTAATCATGTATAAACATGAAAAACTGCACAATGTTATTATATTTCATTTTTACCCCATGCAGATGATTTCTTTAATAAAAAGTAGCATTTATGTCCTTCTAATGCAACACAAGTGCAACACGAATCTTGTTGTTGTTGTTTTTTTCCCCAAGGAAAAATGTCTATATCGGTAAAAAAACAAGGAATTTACGTGTAACATCAATTTCATCGATCTATAAAATACAAAACTATAACAATCTTAACAACGGTGAAAGCAATAACAATAAGTACATAAGGCTGAAATCTTAATTGTATAGCACTAGTTAACTTGTCACCTCATACCATTCATTTCAGATAATCAGTTCCTATACTTGAGGGTGTTAATTTTCATCTTACTTTTAAACTATTGTGTTTTTATGACACGTGTATTTCACAAAACTGACATGTGCATGGCAACTAGCAGATTAACAGTTATTCTGATTTTGATTTTTTGTTTGTTTTGGCCACATAAACTATATTTGAATGCTTCACAGTTTCATATAGCTTAAAAATTAAATATTGTTGATCACTTTTGATAGCCAATGATTTTCATAATTATCATCCATGTATACTATCAATCCATGTATGCCATCAATCCATGCATACCATCGATCTGTGTATGCCATCAATCCATGTATACCATGGACCCATGCATACCATCAACTATCAATTTATGTATACCATTAATCAATCTGTGTATACCATCAATCATTGTATGCCATCAATCCATGTATGCCATCAATACAATATATATAAGTTCATACAAAGATAATGTTCCAAAATTGTCCTAGCAACCAGACGTAGAATATATAAAAAGCATTATACAAAATATAGCTATGGTAATAAAGAAGCTTATGTTAATCAACAGCATAACATTAAAGGAGGGATTTTCTTGTACAAAAAAATAGCTACATACATAAATATATAATATATTCAATAAAAACTGAAACCAGACAAAGACCAAAAGACAACCACTATTTAAAGCTACATCCCCCCCCCCCGCCTGCAAGTCATATAATATAAACTGGTAGTTAAGGTGTGTGTATGTGGGTAAGCAGTCTATGCATGATAAGGTGCCAAGATTATGACTTTTATTGTAATTGTAATAACTTAACAGAACTTTTGTTCACATTTTATAATGTCATTAAATAGAAATAGCTTGTCCTTTTCATTTTGAAACATACATGATATCACAATACTGTTGTTTTTACACAATAAAATATCTAATTTTGGCTAATTTCTTATTCTCTTCATAAAAGTAAGTAGTCATATTTGGCATCATTTTAAAATGTACCGTCTTCCACATCTGTGTGTGCATTTTGTCTCAATCTATAACTTGATTAAACAAGAGGGCCATGATGGCCCTGAAGTCGCTCACCTGTATATAGGCCCCTGGAGTGGGGCCAGTTTAAACCCCAGGGCTTTTATTTGAACAAACTTGGTAGACACCCATTAGAAGATGTTTCATGCTAAACATCTAAGGTCTAGCTGGTCAAGTTTTTTCTTTACACATATAGTTAAAAACAATGACACACCTGGGGAAGGCCAGTTTTGACCCAAGGGCTTTTATTTGAACAATCTTTGTAGACACTTACTAGAAAATGTTTCATGCTTAATATCTAAACTCTAGCTATACGGGTTTTTTCAAAGAAGATTTTTAAGTTTTTGCTATACACATATAAGGAAAATCAATGTCACCGGGGCTGGGCCAATTTTGACCCCAGGGCTTTTATTTGAACAAACTTTGTAGACACTCACTAGAAGATGCTTCGTGCTTAATATCTAAACTCTAGCTATTTGAGTTTTTTCAAAGAAGATTTTTTAAGTTTTTGTTATACACGTATAAGGAAAATGAATGACCCCTGGCGCAGGGCCAATTTTGACCCCAGGGCTTTTATGACAACAAACTTGGTAGACACTCACTAGAAGATGTTTCAAGCTTAGTATCTAAACTCTAGCTATTTGTTTTTTTCAAAGAAGATTTTTTATTTTTTTGCTATACACATATTAGAAAAATCAATGACCCCTGGGGCAGGGCCAATTTTGACCCCAGGGCTCTTATTTGAACAAACTTGGTAGACAGCCATTAGAACATGTTTCATGCTAAATATCTTAGCTCTAGCTCTTTGGGTTCTTTAAAAGAAGATTTTTAAGTTTTTACTATATGCATATAGGGAAAATCAATGACCCCCGGGACGAGGCCAATTTTGACCCAAGGGCTTTTATTTGAACAAACTTGGTAGACACCCATTAGAGGATCTTTCATGTTAAATATCTTAGCTCTAGGTATTTGGGTTCTTTACAAGTAGATTTTTTAAGTTTTTACTATATGCATATAGGGAAAATCAATGACCCCCTGGGGCGGGGCCAATTTTGACCCCAGGGCTTTTATTTGAACAAACTTGGTAGACACTCATTGGAGGATGTTTCATGCTAAATATCTTAGCTCTAGGTCTTTGGGTTCTTTACAAGAAGATTTTTAAGTTTTTGCTATACACATATAAGGAAAATCAATGACCCCCTGGGGCGGGGCCAATTTTGACCCCAGGGCTCTTATTTGAACAAACTTGGTAGACATCAATTAGAACATGTTTCATGGTTAATATCTTAGCTCTAGCTCTTTGGGTTCTTTAAAAGAAGATTTTTAAGTTTTTACTATATGCAAATAGGGAAAATCAATGACCCCCTGGGGCGGGGCCAATTTTGACCCCAGGGCTTTTGTTTGAACAAACTTGGTAGACACCCATTAGAGGATGTTTCATGCTAAATATCTTAGCTATAGGTCTTTGGGTTCTTTTAAAGAAGATTTTTTAATGTTTTACTACATGCATATAGGGAAAATCAATGACCCCCTGGGGCAAGGCCAATTTTGACCCCAGGGCTTTTATTTGAACAAACTTGGTAGACATTCACTAGAAGATGTTTCATGCCAAATATCTAAGCTCTAGCTCTTTGGATTTTTTAGAAGAAGATATTTAAAGTTTTTTCTTTTGGTTGCCATGGCAACCAGAGTTCTGCATGGAATTAAATTCTTTGAACAATTTTTAAAGGTGACCACCAAAGGGACATTCATGTGAAGTTTGGATGAAATTGGCTTAGTGGTTTATGAGGAGATGTCATTTAAAGTAAAAGTTTACGGACAACGGACGGACGCCGGATGGACGGACGCCGGACGAAAAGCGATCACAAAAGCTCACCCTGTCACTTTGTGACAGGTGAGCTAACAAGAGCTGTCACAGGAGACAGCGAAGCTCGACTAATAAAATACTGGACGCAGTCAGGAGGACAAAACAATGAAAGAAAAATCAATTATGTATAATTATGTATTAAGTTATAGTAAAAAAATAACATTTGTTAACATTAATTCCAAGATCAAGGGGAATAATTCTAGAAATAGTCATGCTAGAGTTATGGACCTTGTCACACAACATTTGTGTAATGATAAGAAATATATATTTGAAGTTTGAAGTAGATACCTTAAAAAGTAAAGAAGTTATTATATTTCTTAAAGAAAATCCTAAGTTCAAAGAGAGTTAAATCTGTAAATATTGCTTCAAGAGTTATGAACATTGTCACATAAAATGTATTTGATGATTAGGAATAAGTATTTGAAGTTTGAGGTAGATACCTTTAAAAATAAAAAAGTTATAATAAAAAATAACATTTTTCTAGTAAAAAAATCTAAGTTTATGGGGAGATAATTCTTGCAATATTGGTGCTAGAGTTATGAACCTTGTCACATAAGATGTGGATGATGATAACGTAAATATATTTGAAGTATGAAGTTGATCCCTTTAGAAATAAATAAGAAACAGTAAAAAAAAAAAAAAAATTTATGGAAAAATCTAAGTTTAAAGGGAGATAAATCTGAAAAATATTGGTGCTAGAGTTATGAACCTTGCCACATAAGATGGGGAGGATGATAACGTAAATATATTTGAAGTATGAGGTTGATCCCTTAAGAAATAAAGAAGAAACAGTAAGAAATAGCATTTTTTTAGGAAAATTCTAAGTTCAAGGGGAGATAAATCTGAAAATATTGGTGCTAGAGTTATGAACCTTGTCACATAAGATGGGGATGATGATAAGGTACATACATTTGAAGTATGAGGTTGATCCCTTAAGAAATAAAGAAGTAACAGTAAAAAATAGTATTTTTTAAGGAAAATTCTAAGTTCAAGGGGAGATAAATCTGAAAATATTGGTGCTAGAGTTATGAACCTTGTCACATAAGATGTGGTTGATGATAAGGAACATATATTTGAAGTTTGAAGTTGATACCTTAAGAAATGACAAAGTTATAGTGAAAAATATTTTACTGCACCAAAACTTTAATCTAAAATCTGGACGCGGACGCCTCTCCATATACTTCGTATAGTCGAGCTAAAAAGGCATATAATTGCATATATAATCATACAAGTGCTCCTGTAAATTTGCTCATTATTTTCTAGAAACTGCTATACTAAACTGTTTCATAAAATTAGGCCAAATACATAAAAAATAATACAACAATTTAAAACAGAATTTTATATTAGTTGACTTTTAATTGTAACAACATTAAGTTATGTTGATATCACATTATCATGTTGCCATGTATATTATTTTAATTTTGTTGTCATTTAAATTACCTCCAAAAAGTTGCTATTTTTACAATTGCTCACATGTTTAAGCCAAACTATTTATTAATTTATTACAAAAAGTCCAACAAAAGCATATAGAAAACAATAACAATAAAATTAAATTCATCTTCATTCCTTATCAGATAACTATGTATTTTAACGCATGATTTTACAATACAACAACATCAAAATATCACATTATACAAAATATATAGAAAACAAAAAACACAGTAATCATTTACAATACTAAATTTGAACAGGTATAAAATTCATTAAAAAAAAAAGCTTCAGATGTAAATTGTAATAAATAAGTATTATTTTGAAACCATCTTTTTCGCAACAAGTTTATTTTATTATACGACAGAGGTACAATTTACCGTGGATACCTTACAGAATAAAACATTTGAATCATGTTTTTTATTTTACACAGAAGGAAATGATAAATCAGCCGTACATAAACAGAAATCACAAAATATTATAATTAAATAAAGTGTTTTCTGAAAGTTTTCTTATTTCAATAAATTAATTATTATATCTTAGCATCAACTTTCATGTTTATAAAAAATAACCTAACATCTTGTTATCATAATTCACTCGTTTTGTATTAAATAATAAAAAAAAATTGCTTTAGTATATACTGAATTTATTTTAGTTCGATTGTGTTGGAAGACACACTGGCAAATCCATTCCTGGAACTTTAAATCAAGTCATTATCACTTAGCATTAAAAGGCTCAATTAATTCAAAGAATCTAAAGTTCTCACTTATGCAATGATGTTTATTTAAAATACTGGAAAATTATATTAAGAATGATTATATTTGATAAAACAGCTTGAAGCCAATTCTACATATCATAGCTTATATTATAAATTACATAAAATCAAATACCTTAAAGCACCTGAAGTTATTAATGTAAAAAGATTGGCTACAAAGCCTATCTTAAAATATCTTTTCAAAAACAATACATGTAAAACAAGAGCTGTCCGTAAGACAGCGCGCTCGACTTTTTTATTGCTTGCCAATAAAAAAAGTTTTTGCAGTAAAAGGCAATACAAGAATCTCTGTATTTTTAAAGTGAACAATGGCCATGAGCATTAAGATATTTAGTGAAGAATTATTTTACTGAATTGTGTGATACCCTTGAACACTGCAGGTTCAGTGGATAGGAATGAATTTTTTTAGATTTTTTAAGTTTTTTAGTGCTTGCCTATAATACAAAACATTGACAGTTAAGGGCCATAATTCAAATAAAATCTTTGACAGAATTACCTTCTCCTGGACATGTTTTGGGAATCATGATTGTAAACAAGTATTCCAACTTTCAAATTAATATCTCAAACAGTTCAGTCAAAAAGTGGACTGGTACTAAAACTTAACCAAGATTCTAAGTCGATAAAAGGCCTTAATTTTTAAAACAAATCCTTGACAGAGTTACCTTCTCTTGCGTACAGATGGGGGTAATGATGTGAAATAGCATTAAAAGTTTCAAAGCAATATCTCAAAGGGTTAAGGCAATAAGTGGATTTTACCCATATTCAATGTATTTTCTAAGTCAAAAAGGGGCATAATTCTGTCAAAAACCTTGACAGAGTTATGTCCTCTTGTCTGTTGATGAAGGTCGTGATGGTAAACAAGTATGGTCAGTTTCAAAGCAATACCTCCAATGGTTTTGAAATAAAGTGAGGTGGTACAAAAAAACTTAACCAAGCTCAATACACTTTCTAAGTCAAAAAAGGGCCATAATTCTGTCAAAAACCTTGACAGAGTTATGTACTCTTGTCTGTAGATGGAGGTTATGATGGTGAACAAGTATGGTAAGTTTCAAAGCCATACTTGTAATACTTCTGAAATAAAGTGGGGTGGTACGAAAAACTTAACCAAGGTGTGACGCCGACGCCGACGCCGGGGCGAGTAGGATAGCTCCCCTTTTCATAGAAAAGTCGAGCTAAAAAATGGATTTCATGCCATGTAAGATCAAATATTTACTAGAAACTACATCTGTAAACTTGTTATCAAACACCTTTTCCCCATCATTAATTCAATTAACCTGATACATTTATATCACCAATTTCTAACAAAATTTCTAGTATACAAACAAATTTCATTGTACTTAGTTCTATACATTAACAATGTTTTCG